>NW_028141351.1:0-44164 GCF_030444845.1 Prenolepis imparis | reverse complement strand
ACAGTGTTCAACGCAGAGTACTACCGGACACCCTGTATATATATATATATATATATATATATATGTATATATATATATATATATATAAAGTATATATATATAAAGTATATATTTAATATATTTTAATAGTTTGTGTAGATAATATATTGAGAAACTAGTCGTACTACGATATTGTACACAAGACATTGCACACATAATAAAAGTTAGATTGGAGTTTAGTATTTTCTTAGTAAATAAAAAATAAAAATTGAGAAAAATTTATAATTATAGTAGTTGTAATTATGAAGTGTATTATTTTAGTGTATTGTAGTATAAAGTTATTATTGTAGTGTGAAAAATTATAAAGAATGTAAATTTTAGATAGAATTGCAAATATCTATGAAAAGCGAATATTATCCGGTGTCTTCAATATGACGAGGTATAATTGTATGATTCTACATGGATTTGCAACTATCAAGAGAAAGCGAGATATTGCCCAAGCTTTCAATGTAAAATGGAATTTATAATTACATTCCAAAATTATGAGTTTGCACTCTTATTTCTACATCGACAAAATTTTTATTATTAATGTCACATCCGAAAAATATTAACATAATTTTGTTATTTTATGTGCACATAGAATAAAAATACAATATTCAATAAAGTCATGTATGCAATGTGTATGTGCACAATAATATTTTATGTGTAAAATGTTAAAACGATTTTTTATTTATCTTATGTGTGCAATTCATATGTGCGCAATAATGTCATGTGTATGTGCACAATAAAATCATGTGTGCAATCTGTATATGCACAATAACGTCATGTGCAAATGTGCGTTTGTATTTTAAATGATTAAATGTGCGCTTGCAGGCAAACGTTCTGTAGGCAATCAGAAATATCGGCAATAAAAGCCATTGGTAAAATGATGTAAACAAACGAAGCTGTTGGCAGTTAAGAATGTAGATAAACGAAGTCCTCCCGGATATACCAAGTGATATTGTTATAGAGGCGGATTTAAAATAATTATAATATTGTGTTAAGGGCATTTATCACGCGTGCGATCTACTAACGCAATGAATAGCGTGTGAAAACTAGGACATTGTATAAAAGTGTAGTCGAAGAAGTTCGATTTTGAACTTCTTTACTTGCATTTTGCCCGTATACGACTTGATCGCAATTCCGATCATTTCCGAAGCCGAATTACCGCCAAAATTGCGTATATAAAAGACCCATCAAAAAGACGAGCTAATAAGAGTTAGTCAGTAATCAATCAGTTAAGCAAATATTGTAAATTGCAGTTGATAATAATCAGTCAGTAAACGAGTCAGCTGGTGAGTCAGTGATCGGTCTAGCTTTCGCGAATCAAATAAGTTTTCTCTTTCACAAAAGTGCGAATAATAGTGAATAAAACGTACATAGTAAAGACATGATAAGTAAGCAGGGGAGACTGGAGTAAAATGGTCATCTTAAGGAAAAACATGCTACAGTTTCCATATTAATTTTGCTTTCTCTCAAATTTTGCAAAATTGAAAAGACATTTTCTTCCTCTTTTTAACGGAATGATTACGAATTGTTTATTAGTTCAAATTTTTCTGCAGTCAAAAATTTTCTATATGACTATGCATAGTGACCACATTACCAACCCAATCCCTGGGATAATGTGCTCCCCCAAAAATATTTTTGATACAGGTAATAATTTCGATTGAATAGTTATATTTACAATTTACATTTATGTGACAAAAATATATTTTAAGCATTTTTTATCAAATAGTGCATCATTAACTTAATATTGCAAACAAAATATAGTACTGAAATTTTAGTTGGACTCCAGCTTTGTTGTGATTTTGTGTGAGAATGATTTCCAGACATTTTTGTATTATATTTGCAACAAAAACGCAGCATAATGCATTAAAAAATTTTTGGTACAAAATAATTTCCTAGGAAAAAACGGGGATCGCTTTACCCCGACCGCTCTATTTTCATAAAAAATGGTTTAAAAAACGGGAACACTGCCATCTTGTGGACTTTCTATACTCATTGAAATATGTAGTATAAAATTGAGTCTTACCAGCATAATAACTTTATATAGTATCTCTCAATCACAGGACGTATAGTGAAACAAAACAGGAAGTTTACCTTATATTAGATCTCTAAAAAATCGAATTTTTATCTTGTTGCTAAACATATCCAATCACTTCAGCAAACACTCTCAGCAAACACTCACGTGGCAGGACAGAGACAGAAGTAATATGAAATTCTACACACAGATAACAACATTAATCGAAGAGATAAGTACAAGGTACCACTTTATCCCAGGGGACCATTATAGACTCCCTTATATTGATCATAGTTTTGTTACAAATATACAAGTATTAAGGGTTGGCAGGAGAAACTATGGAAACCCTATTGACCGTGTGTGAATTACGGATTCACAATTTTTATATTAGCAAAATTTTTATATAACCAAAATAACAGAAAGAAATAATTATCAAATAAATAAATAAATCATATTAAAATTATAATATTTTTTCGTAACCAATGGGCTTGTTCTCAGAAAGAACACTAAAGAAATATCGCTAAAAACCGATTTTCTGAAAAAGAGGTCAAAATATAACTTCTAATAAACGTGAAGAATATCCAGCTAGCAATGGATTAGATGCAGTTGACCAAGAATTTGTTTAATAAATTTCATTTATTATAAATTTTTAAGAGCCAAAATGCAAAATCCAATTCTTTAGCCTGCGTTCAAGTTATATGTATAAAGAAAATATATCAAATAAAGTTTTTTTTTCACGAGGCAATATAACTTCTCCGAAGCTACAATATGAAAACTGCGGATCTCACTAGATCTATATCTAAGGAGCAGCTCATGGGGAAATTTCTGTGGTAACATACTGACAGCTTGACAAGGAGAGATTATCGCTCTGTCTTTGTTTCTCTTGCATTTCGTATGTATGTAACGTTCGTATAGGTACAAAACCAATATGCTACGCATACGGATATGACTGTTGAAAGATAATGTCAGACAAGAAGCGACAATCGCGTGCTACCCTGGTCCCTCTACTGCGCTAATGCTGCACCCAACATCGATAGCGATCAAAGCTGAATATGTATCGCTCTGTCTAACATGCCGACAATGCTTTTTAGCCTCTTGTGGCAGAAAGCAATAATTCATCGAGAATAGCAGGTGTCTACTTTTTATGTGTTTACATATGCATATATGTACATACATATACATATGTCTGAATTATTAAATATTAAATTAAAATTATTAAAAATTATATGTGCGATTCAAAATTGTATGAAAGAGAATAATAATGACAGAACAACAGCTAACAAACTGAATAAATATACAGTACATAAAGAAATAGGTACTTATTAGACTTTGTAACTTGTTGCTTTTTCATTCTCAATATTTTATGTATCATCAGCGTGATAGACAAGGTTAATATTATTAATTCTTGTTTAATTATTATCTTCTAGCACTCGTAGTAGCAGTTTTATAAATCAACAATTATATATTATGATTTTTTTTATGCCAAATTTTATTTATTACTTTATTTTTATTTATTATGCCAAATTTGTAACATAATCAATTTCATAAAACACTAAAATATACTTATTGTTAGAATATACAATATATATACATTGAATATTCTAATATGTAATATGTCCTTGATGCAGTTGATTCATATTGCCACATTAATGTAAGTTTAACATTAGTGTATATCTAAAGAATATAAACTGTATATTCAAATGTAACCAAAATAATATACATAGAAGATTCAAAGTACATATATGTATGTACATGATTAGTACAATCTATGTATATACCCAGGTAGCACATGAACATTGAGCGAATATCAATTAAACGAATATTTTTTGACATCGGACATTCATTTTCAGTTAAAAAAGGATTACTTATATATATATATATATATATATATATATATATCAATAGATCTATACATATATACGTATATATACATATATATCTATACATATGTATATCCGTTGGTACATATAAGTGATCTCTTTTTAATTAAAAATGGATGTCCGATGTCGAGAAATATTCGTTCGATTGATATCCGCTAAACGTCCATATGCTATCTGGATATATGTATATACATATATATATATATATATATGTATATATATATACACTAAGAATATATATATATAATTTCCTTCCTCTGTCTGACTGTCTGACCGCGATTTACTTCCACATTTATGAACCGATTTTCGTGAAACCGTACCAAAATTTTCCTAATTTTTCGGGGAGTGATCTTATGTAGTTTTTTTTTGTTTTTATATTTTTATTTAATGTCAATAAGCACCCAATTTTGTCTGTTTGGAATTAAATTAAAATAGAAATAAGAAAAGAAACGAAAACAAAACCACATAACATCCATCCCCGTAACATTAGAAACGTTTTGGTACCTGTTTCACGAAAATCGATCCACAAATGTAGAAGTAGTTCGCGGTCAAACAGACGGAACACATTTTCTCTGTTTGATCGCGAACTACTCCTACATTTATATAGGCCGATTTTCGTGAAATTGGTACCAAAATTTTACTCATTTTCCGGGGAGTGATCTTACGTGGCTTTTTTGTTTTCGAGAAAAGAAAAAGAATAAGAGATATAAATTAAAAAAAGAAGGTTATATACAGGGGCTTTGAGGCCCGCGCTTCGCGCGGGCCGAAAAGCTAGTATACATATATATATATATATATGTACAAAAAATATGTATGTATATTTATATGCAGGGTAAGTCATATATATTTTAAAACTTCGTGTGTTTCTGAATAAAAAATTTGAGCAAATGTTCCTATAAATATTAGCTCGACCATGCTTCGCTATCGAAATAATAAACACAAATAGACTTATATAATATAACTGAGTTTTTTATCAGATTTTTTCTTTCCACGATGTTGTGTCTCTGTTTTTATTCTGGGATAGTGTTTGTTTATCAGCACACGATACTATGACCTACTGGAAGAATAAAGAGGAAGGTGATTTTAATGTAAGCCTCTGTATTTGAGTACAATAAGAAACATCATACGTGAGATGAATATCACTCTTTCTTCAAGTGAAAGTTTCGAAATTCTTCGAAAAATTTGACATTAAAAAAAAATATTATTACACTGTTTTAAAGAACATTAACAACCATAAAACTTTTATTTGAAACATTTTTTTATATCTTTTACCGTTTTGAGGTTTTAGCTCAGAAATTAAAAAACCGATTTTCTTTAAGGGGGTGTTTCACCCCCTAAACATCGAGATACGCAGCTAAAAAAAATATGGGTCTAATATTTTTTAATGCTCTACAACATATCCAAACCCCATTAAAATCGGTGAGGGTCACTTCCGACCGTTCCCTTGTGAGACTCATTGTCAATAGTTGTTTAAAATCTATTTGCGCCCATCATTTCAATAACGAAACATTTTCGGTCTAATTTTCATAGAAACATTTGTTTATACTTTTTAACTAGAGACATGTTCACGAAATTTTAAAATATGCTTACGAGTCACCGTACACACACACACACACACACACAACACACACACACACACACACACACACACACACACACACGCACGCACGCAATTACGCACGCACTATATAATATATAAAATATACTCACCCCCACAAAAAAGTGGACCACCAAACTTTAGTACTATTTTTCGACATCTTTGAATAACTCAAAGTAAAAAATTATCGTATGAATAGATAAACCAAAGCTTTTAAATTAGAAAAATTCCTTACTTTTTCCCGAATTTTTTCAATAGTTGACACGTATTCTGAATTCATAATCGATGTAATTTTTAAAAATTATCTATCAGTGAAAAATATATTAATAATAAGTTCTTTAAGTGACAACCCCAAGAAAAATGTTCAGCAAATTTAAGTATTCTGTTCCGATAATTAAGTGAGTTATCTTCACATAAGAACTGCGGTTTCGCATTCATAATTTACGCCTTCCTTTGGCTCGTATATAAAATTGTTTAGGTATTCGATATTCGTGATGTGTCCAATAAACCACACCCAAATAAATTTGTCGATTTTTTTTTACGATTGGAACCAGAGGGAGAGTCATTATGCTTGTCCATCGTTGCTGATATCACGGATAGATGCATGCCTGGTTTTATATAAACAAAAAAGATTAATATGTAAAATTTTAGATTAGAATTATATTTCTATAATCTTACAGAATTAAACGTAATTTATATGACTTTATATTATTTATATTATAATCTACTCTATATGACATATTTGTATTGACAGTTGCTGAAGATGATCCAAAATCAAGACCGAAAGTACGAGAAAAATAAATAATATATATAACAAATCAATCAGCGTACTAATTACCGCGCCCTTAATTAGCCCATTTATCTTTACCAATATATTTAATATCAGAGCCTTTACTTCTAATCAATAAATTAACTTAGTTTTTATTAATTTATTATTTAATTAATTATTTAAAGTGGTAACTATTCTCATTAATATATTTTGCACTCGATAAATGAATGATATATTTGCCCTTTGCACGATCTCCTGGATAATATTAGCAAATTAAAATATTAATAATATTGACAAATTTATTTCTAATCTGCACATTTTTCTCATTGTAGAAATATCATTATATATATATTGTAATTTTATAATATCAACTAATATTAGTGAAAATACCCCGCGCAAAGAGCAAAGAAATCATTTATTGACTGTGAAAATATATAAATATAAATAGTTCTTTTACTTTAAATACTTACGATAAAATTAAATTAATAAAAGCTGATATAATTAATTTCTTTTTTATTCTTTAATTCACTTAAATTAATTTAAACACAAAATTGACACAAGATATTTCACGAAGAAATTAGTTAACTTCAACAATTTTCAATTTTTAATCCTAGTAATGAATTGTTTTTATGGGACATTAATGAACTTTTAGGCGTCTGCTTCAATGTAGGTACTTAACTTTTAAATATTAAAAAAAAATTTTTTTTAATTAAGACTATCTTTATATAATTTTTACTAAACATCCTGTAGCTTATTTAAAGAACAAAAATAATTTATTTTTATTTTTAAAAAGAGTAAAAATTGGTATCTGACATAAAAAATAACTTTTCAAAAAATAATTTTCAAAAAAATTTTTTTTATGGATCTTTAGTGTAACTTAAACATTATAAAATAGAATTATCAAAAAAGAACTTTATGTAAGCGTTGCTTAAAAAAGTTTATTTGTTTACAAAAACGAAACTACATTTGTTATTTTTGAATGGTACGACAAGGGTTTCTGTAGGATAAACTCGGGTATGATGATTACACCGAAAAGATGGCTATAAGCTGTAATTTTTCTAATAATCGCTAAATTGTGCGACTTTTTTATTATTGTCAAAGATAATCGATATGTAACAGTTTATGTGCGTATATTATTCGGAGTAACAATATTGTAAATATTATACCATGTTTTTACTTTTGATTACCGCCAAAGTTTTTCATATGTCCACTAGAAAATGCTATAACGTCGAATATATTACAGTTGAGCTATCATAATCAACGTTAGAGACACATAATGAAAATATATAAATTATAATGTAACCCGTAATTTTTATTTCCGTTTTCACTAGTTTTTTATAAATACTAATAGTCATCTTTTCTTCACATATTGGGTAAGATGGCCCACTCCTATTTATTAAAATATTTATTATTAAAATATTATATATTTTGTTTATTTATGTATAAAATTTTATTTCTGTTCTGTTTTACAGATTGTTTCAAAGATTATTTTTAGTTAAAAAAATCAATCTGAAAGAATATATATTTAAAATTAAATTTTTGTTATAAAAGTTTTTATTTTATATTAATATAAAATATATTGATGTTTATATGTTCAATGTATAAAAATAAAAAAGCTAAATATATAAAATTATAAGTTGTTTTTATTACTTTAACATAATATATATGTATGGATGTGTATGGAAATATATTATATGTATGGTCACACAACTGTCTTATAATACTATGGCCATCTTTTCCCTAAAAGTCAGGAAAGATGGTCAATGCTCATGTTTTAATATTTTGATAATATAAAATTTCTATTAAGTATTTATTGTTTAATTTTGATAGTATTACGTACTTTAATCTTCACTGAAGTAATGTGCCAAATATTATTAAGAAAATAACAAAAATAAAAGTATGTTTTTTGCATTTTAAAAAACTACTACATCTTATCCGAGTTTACCCTAATAAAAAAAGAATTTCTAATATTTTAAATGTAATTTATTTTATTAAAAATTTAATTATATTAATCATTTAAACCAGTTAATATTTTCTTCATGAGAAAGTTTGTCGGAAGCAGTTGGCACCACTCTACTCCTTAACACTGCATATTTTCTGCTTCAATAAGCCATTTTTCAATACAAAATTCTTCACTATAAGATAAATTATTTTTTAAATACAACTTTAAAATAATAAGTTTTATTTTAAAAAATTAAACCTTTGAAAAAATAGATATACGTAAAGTAAACCCTTCAATCTAATATGTTCGTTTCTGATTTGTACTTGATAATAACCAGTGATATATTGGTCTTCTTTTTGGTTTATTAGTAGCGTCTCACACATACATATACGCCATTTTCTATACAAACTTTTTTTAGGGAAGGAAATTGATTAGGAAAATTCGGCTATTTCCGTGTAAATCAAAAGTGAAAAATCCTGGGTACCATAAATTCAAAAATTCATCATAAAGTGATAAGTAATCATTATTTAATAATTAAAAATAAATTAAACGCTTTTTTAATATCTCGTAAGTTAAAAGACTTTTCCCAAAGATGATAATATGTGTATATTTTACATTAAAAACATGAAATTTAAAAAAAGGCCAACATCTTTCTTTCCAATTAAAATATAAGATTTTTATAAAAATTTATATAAAAATGGAATCTCTCTAGTTAATATAATAGAAGAAATTGAAAAATATATAAATTAACAACAGAGAAAAGTTTTAAAAAATTACAAAAGAAACTAAGTATATTTTAGAAAATATTCGCTTTTTTAGACCAAAAAAATAGAGTTTTTCCAGGAACTTTTTTCTGAAATGACAAAACATTTCAAGTTCAAATTCTGTACACATATTATTTTATATTTTATTTAACAGTTTGTAAATTTGTTTAACAAAAATTAAAAATGTACATACACACACACACACACACACACACACACACACAATGTGTATCCAGTTTAATATACTGGAGAAAGAGCCGTGGCTGCGAATGTTGCCATGATTCTGATTGTAGACCACTGAAATAAAAATAAATTGTCTCTACGTTTTAAACTAATAAAATTTTATTATTAATTATAAAAAGATCTCGGTCACAAAGCTAAAATATCGTTTTTTAACAAATTTTTATGGTTTTAGTTTTGTGATTTCTATAAACAAATTTTAGAAATCAATAGATTTGAATAATTTTAGTTCAGATAATAAAAAATAGAATCGAGAATATTCATGCCAAACAAATCAATCAGTTGAAAAGTTTTTGAGATCTCATGGCAACAGTTTTCATGAAGAGAGTTTCGAGAATAGCGCGTTTAAAGTTTTGAGAGTAGTTTTCATTATGATATAACCCTGATAAAAAAAATCGATAGAAAACAATAGGAACCGATACGATCTGTAGAAAATCTTATCGTTTCTTATCGTGTCTTATTGTTTTACTTTTTAGATTTCGAAAGAAATGTTATCGTTTTTTATCGTTTTCTTTCATTCTCTGTTAAAAGCGGATTTAGTCGTTAGAATACGATAAAATTCTTATTGTGATATATTGTTTTTTATTGTTTTATTGGAATTTATCAAGAAAAAATGATTGAAAATCTATTCGTAATCAATTGTATATTTACAATAAAAAAAGTTTTAAGTTTTTTAACGTATAATTACGAAAAAATCTATAATTTTTAATCATGCATCAACCATAAACAATTGAAAACGTATTTTATAAATGTATTATCGTAGTTACAACAGAAAACATCCCTGATAAAAAATCGATAGAAAACAATAGGAACCGATACGATTTGCAAAAACAGTACATTGCAATTACATTGCAGTAATATTACAATCTTGCAAGTTGCATTGTAATACTGTAGGGACATTATAGAAACATATAACTGTAATATTTTATGAAAAATCTTACAGCAACATTCCAAAAATATTATAAAAAAATAGTATTCAGTCAAATCGTTAGTTCCTTCATTTACCGCTATGCGACGCGCGATTCACTATCTATCTTGTACTTAAGTTTTAGTCAGGAGAATTATATAAAGTTGATGAAATTAGCTCTAAGACTAAAGGTACAATTGTCTCTTAACTTTAAAATGTCGAGTAAATGCTAGATTTAACGCTTGATGTTATAACATCAATAATGTTTTATAACATCAGCATAAACTAGAATTTACTTAATTTAAAGTTAATAATTATAGAAATATATATATTTTACTACATTAAATTACTATAAGTAAACATAATGATAAAAGTGCGTAATATATCGAAATAAAAAGTTTTATTTAATATTATTTTTAATATATTGCATCGTAATAATACCATAGTATTACATTGTAATTTTTTTAAAAGCGGAAATTTTACTGTTGCCACATTCTTGCAATAATATTGCAGGAATATTTCACAACTCACATGCAATATTATAATGTTAGATCTATGCAATATGTTTCTACAATCATTCAATGCTGTATGGGTCAGCGAAAAGAAATGATAAGAAACGATAACATATTATTAGGATACTTACGAAAGGAAATGCTAGAGAATCAATCGTACATGTACGATATTCTTTCGTTAACTTTCGATTCATAACTACGATTAAAAATGATGTAATCGTTTTCTGTTGTTTTCTATCGATTTTTTTTATCAGGGAATCATTAAGTTTCATCAGTTGCTTCTAACCAGCAATTCCAGGATCATAGAGATGACCTTCTTCGATTTCAAGGAACTTTCATTCAGCTAATTTCTCACTTTGGTGCCAGTTTCGCTTCTCTTTTAGCGTTCGTTCTTCCGAATGGTCAATTCGTATCTTGTCTCTATGAGTTAAATAGTTGTTTCTCTATGGGCCAATTTTAACTCTCATGAACAAGAATCTTCAAAAAATTTCAAATATATATGGCCAAGTATGTCGATATTTTTATCGGTCTGAAAGTGTAAATGCTTAGGAGCAAAACATTCAAATCAATAAATTTAATTTTTATACATTAATTGTCCGATCTAGCTGGACAATTTTGATGTTGGGGATTGTTATCTGTAGAACTTTTATGATAATTAATGGTCCTTTATTTTTCATTGATTCTACAGACTCAGGATTTTTTCTCATAGCTAATCCATAGTAATGTGTCAATTCATTGATGACTTTGTCGTCAACCTCTCAGCATTACTAAGACCTTTCTGAGATTTTTTAAGTTTTGTCTGTGTATCTAGAGTTTTTTTCCACGTGACTAACGCATCATTTTTTTCCACAATAACATCGTCGTTATCCTTCACCCGCCATTCAAACTCTAAAGACTTTTTTTCTAAATGTTACACAAAAATTTTATGTGATTTCAGTATCCAAGGACTTTCTTTGAAAACTTGCCTTAATGTATAATAACTCTAAAAAGAGAAGTCTTGTTGTTTTCAAGTCCCATCTATTGATACAATCAAATGTGATCTTTACTTTCAACGTTTGCTTTTTGTTCTTCTTTTACAGCTCCAACTGTGTGTAAATCCTAAACTGACTTTAAAGCGTCAAAAATATTTTCCAAGCAAGTGTAGAACATGCTGTTACTGAAACTATGGTCTACATCTTTATGCCACAAAGCAAATATCCCTACCCACTAATGCCCAATAATCTCATTACGAAAACTAATTGATGATTGATCTCATACACTTATTAGTCTGGACACAAATAAAAACTTATCATTATACATCATTGCGCGAGATTTTTATTTTTAAATCCAATTCTCTTGAAGCTATTGTTAAAAATTTGAAATCATCGTGCCATTCTCTACACACAACATAGTTAGATATCATTGAAAAAAGTTACAAAATTAAAACCATAGCTTTGTTCTCGATCGATGGAAACATTGTTGTTATCGGTTTTTGATAGTTTTGCGGCAGAGGTAACTGGTAAAATTTATATCACAGTTCAAAGTGTAACGAATCCCGGAAAATTTTCGATTTTTACTCCATCAGCATGAATATACTCTTGCACTGAGTCATCGGAAACGACCAATTTCAATATACCAAAATATTTTCTAAACGGCGACTATTTATTTCTAATACATATACAAATTGTTGTGTCTACACATTAAATAAAAGAGGAGCAGATTTTATGAATAGAACGAAAAGAGACGACACGATGTTAGCGTGCAGCTCCAGTTAGGTCGATTTTATACCTGCATGCGCTTCGTTCAAATCATCTTAACTTTAAACTATTACGAATCTCATAAAATCCGTAAATATATTTATTCTAGAATGTTAAAACTAAATAAAATCCAAAAAAGGATTTTTCTATTAAAATTAAGAGAATATCTCATTAAACTATAAATATATATGTATATGTATTTATTTTTCAAAATATTTCAACTTTTAAAAATATGTGAAATTTGTAAAATCCTTAAGAGTACACTTATTCTAGAATGTTAAAACTATTATATAATAAAATTTAAAAAAAACGATATTTTACAAAAATTAAACGAATATCTCATTAAATTATAGAAATTATAAATATATATGTATTTATTATGCAAAAATTTGATGAAAAGCATCAAAAATAAAAAAAATGCCAAGTATATACTTTTTCCAAAAATAAAATAACTTCTTTACAATACAGTCTCAATAAAAATGAAATTTTTTTTAACTAAAAAGAAACCAATTCCTTACAAATATGGTATTTAAAAAAATATATAAATTATGATATAAATAAATACACTAATCATGAAAATAATTAAATATGTTCATAATTTTTACACAAATAAAATAAAAAAAATTAAAAAATTTTTAAAAATGATATTAAAAATGAATATAAATTAATGACAAAAAATATTAAAACTATTTAAGAATTCAAACATGTTTCAAACTTTACAAAAATGATAGGAAAATATGTTAGCTAAAGTAATAGATTTTTACTATGTAGTAGATTTTTTTACAAATGGAATTTAAAAAATTAATTTTAAAACAAAGGACAAATATAAATGTTCAAGCATATTTATATATGTTCAAACATATTATTCTTTTTGTTAGCAGAGAGCAAGTCGTATCAGAGGTAAAATATCGGTATATTTAATTTACCCGTTTCCCGAATAATGCAATTTATATAAGAATATTTTAATTATATGAAAAATTAACTCTTTCGTTTGAACTCGTTTAGCACTTTTTTATGTATATCCATTAATATCTTTCTTTTATTCTTATATTTTTTTAATGCATTATTTTAAAACATTTTATTTTAAAAAGAGATTTTATTTCGTAAAAATAAACGTATTTTATTACTTTTATATTTCAGTACTTTTTTGTACCATTAATTTTTATATATATATATACACACACATACATATATGTATGTGTTTCTTTTAATGCCATTTTTTAAAAGAATTTTTTTTATTAAAGAAGTTTTATTTCTGTAAATATATACATATATATATATATTTTTTTTTTATATTCTATATTTTGTGAAGCACTATTATTTTGACTGGAGAGAGAGAGAAAGCGATTTTTTTACAAACTACTTAAAATATTAAAAAATATTTTTAAAAATCTGAATTTAAACAAATATTAATACAAGAAGAATAAATATATAATTTTATTAAAATCTGTTTTTGATCGGACACACATTCGATCGATTTGACACAGATTCGATTGAATACAATTTCAATTAAGTTTATAATTTCTTGCGCGAAGCGAGGTTTACTCATATCGATAGGTGTTTTCAGTGTGACGAGGTCAATAATAGTACAGTTTCACATAGATTTGCGACTTTCCGCACAAAGCAAAGTCCACTTCATTTCATCGATATGAATTGTGTTCTATCGAATTTGATGAGAACTACTGTGTCCGATTGAGAATGTGTCCAATTGTAATTGTATGTTATGATCGAGTGTGTGTCTGTGTGTCTAAATGAGACTGTGTCTGATTGGGAAATATCGTTCTGGTCGATTGGTAATGTGCTCAATCAGGATTCACTCCTGATAATACACTTATGTTATCTCATTTCAGTTAACGTATTATTGAATGCGCGCGATAGATAATGTATCCATTAAAATTTTTTAATTTAAATAAAAAGCCATCCTATAATGCTTACGACATTTTCTAAGAATAAGAAGAGTGTCTACGATCTCATTTTTAGAATAAATTGGCATTTTAGTTGAATTTTAAATACTAAAATAAATTTGTTATTTTAAAGTCTACTTTTTTTGTAAAATAATATTAATGTTAACAAAAGAAATTTATAGAATTAATTATCAATAAAAAAGAAATTTGTATAATACGAATAATGACAACGTGGACAGTTTTGCGTAAAAAAAGAAAATTAGAATAAGTGCATCCAATATTACGCGATAAACTCTGTTCATTGAAGATTTCAGTATGCATACAAAAGTCATTTTTTAAATAAATAATTTGCTCTTATATTTGATATTTCAGATTGATTTCAGCTTAAATTTTTAATTTTTTGATATGATTCTATTTGTTTGGACTACGTAGGTCTTGAGCAATTCGCTTTAAATCAAACGCATACAAAATCACAGGAGTTCAGACACGAGCGCAAACGGATGGATGGATGTATGTACGCCCGTACAAACACATAAATACGCAAGCGCAGACGGACTTACAGATAAACAACAGACTAACGTGAGAGACAAGGGGACTCACACTATCAAATACCTTAAAGGGATCAGATATCTCTGCCCTTATTAAAAGTTTATTTAATACGAAAAATTACACTATAGTTTACAACCAAAAATTATTTTAAACCAAACAAAATGTTTCTTATAGATTTTTGGATGCTAAAAACGAAACCAAATTTCACTAGCACGTCAGATTTCCAAAAGAATTGAGATGTGTGTGGCTTTTTTTACGATATTTGAGATTTTTTTACGAAGGATTTAAATACAAAGTTTTGCTGAGATAGCAAATATTCCGCCTATGATGATGAAGTTATATAATTATACTTCATCATCAGATATAATGAATGTATTATTCATCCCCTAGAAAATGCATCTTTTTTCATTTTGATATCTTACTTTTTAGTTACTTTTTAGTTTATGTTAGGAAGGATTTAAATACAGAGTTTTACTGAGATAGAGCAAATATTCCATTTATGATGATTGAAGTTATACAATTATACTCATAATTTGTAGTTTAAGACTATCAATACGTATACACAGTGTAACTTATTATGATAGATTTCACTAAATGTATATTTATATGGATATAGGGTGTCTCATTTTAATTGCCCACCTTGAATTTTTCAAAACAAATGCATTTTCGAAAAAATATTCCAGGCAATAGTTGTATATGATCTAAAGAAAGACAAATAATAGTAAAATTAATTTTGGAAAACAATAATTTTTTCCAAAAAATCTTTTTTCCTCGGGAGCATCTCCATATATAAGTAGTTCCCAGTTCTAATTTTTCATAACTTATTGTTAGTTAAAAAGTAAGATATTGAAATAAACAAAATGCATTATATATATATAGAGGATGAACAATATATTCATGACATCTGATCAGAATTTTCAGATAACGTTAACCTTTTTCACAAAAGAATCTCAATGATTGCAAAAAAAGTTATTTTTGCATATTAAACTTCAATTATTTCGGAAACCTGACGTGCTGGTGAAAATTGACTTGCGACATCATTTTCAGCATCTAAAAATCTATAAGAAACACTTTGTTTTGTTTAAAATAATGAAAATTTTTTTTTATAAACTAGTGTTATTCTTTTAATGCTTATTTAAAAAGCACATTAATATAGCTATAATATGATTACTGAAATATACTATATGCATATATGTTAAATAATGTTAAATTAATAATATTTTACAAACAACTGGAAAATTTTTAGAGTAGGTAACATCAAGAACACCCATGATTATAAAATATTAATGTCCAATCAACACTATTTAGAACTTTAATTTATATAGTATGTAACTATTGTAAATATTACAAGATATACATTTTTTTTAAATTGTGCAAAAAAATTGTCTTTTTTGCAAGAAATAAATTTTGAAAGGCACGCTTAAATTTTGAAAGGCAACATGCTTAAAATTGATACATTTTTATTACATTTAATTAGTATAATTATTTGTTACGACTAATCAATAATTAATTTTGCGTTATTATTTTATATACAAGCGTTTTGATAACAAAAACAGGAAACATTGAATTGTTAAGTTTCTAATAATTGTATTTTTTTTAAATAATATCATACACATACACATACAGGAAGAGTTATTATGCAGAAAACATCAATATAAATACAAATAGCGATACAAATATGATTGTAGTACATAACCAAGTGCTGAAATTATAACGCTAGAAATTGATTATAAAAAAACTTAAACTTACTATATTTAAAAAATTTCATAATCTGATTATGTATAAATTCATATATATACATAATGTGTATATTAATCAATACAATATGCAAAATTACGATACACATACTTGTACAAACCATGCATTTTTATATATATCATTTGTTTAGAAATCTATTAGCCAAAATTGTAAAGTAAACTCTCCGTTAAGAAATCAAAGGTCAAAATTTAAAACATTGAACGTCAAAATTGTAAGTCAAAGATTATTTACTTTCAAACGTCTAAATCACCACCGCTTTGCTAAATTTGAACAAAAGGTGTTTGCGAATCGCTGACAAAAGGCATTTGCGTCGCGCGCTCCCGTGTTTTGTGTTTTTGTCGCCTTCGACAAACATCACTCCAAGTGCTTCCCGCGGTTTGTTAGCACCTCTCTTGGCCGCTTCTGATTGGCAAATCTCGATCGTCTGATCGACGCTACCAATCAGGCGCCTTTTTTGACACCGCGAATTTGGGGTCTTGAGACGCGAGCGTAGCTTTAGTCTCAGTGCGAGAGGAGAGTCTTTAGAGACAGTATCGCTAATTATCGAACGAGTTGCGTATTGAGCGCGTCTAGTGACTGGTCCGTCATCGTCCGAGAATAAAGTATATTCTGAAAAACTAACAAGACTGTGTTTATGCACTCAACCTGACTCTCAATCCGGCAAATAAAAATTTCGTTACGGTGTCCGCGCTGGTATCGAAGGTCACGTGGACACATTATTATTATTATATTTTTATTGCTAAATATATAGTTATGATAAAAACATGCAATATTTTCATTATTCTTATTCTAGTAATTGAATAGAATAAAAAATCTTTATATAAAAATGTCAAAGTTACAATCCTTTTTAAAGTTACAAAATTCCTAATCTATTATACATTTACATACGTGTAATATTTTAATTTATATCATAGCAATCTCTTGATAACAATAACTGTTAATTATTGAATCTCGAAAGTTTATGATTGTTTACAAGATATTTAATGACAAATCGAATAATTCATTTATTATATTGTATAAGTTCTTTATGGTTTGTAGAATTTATTTAAAAATGTTAAACCTAAATTTGAAAAATAAAATTTATATTTGTTTATTATATTAGAAAAATAAAAATTATTTTAATGTTTTGCTCAAATTTTTACACATTTCAAGAAAAATAAAATTGTGTAATTATAAAAATATAATGTGTAATAAATAAATAAAAATAAATTACTACGTTTTTATAGCAACATATTTATATTTTCTTGATTTATTAAAATAACACAAAATATTTTTGATGAATAAAATCACACAATTTCACTAATCTCAAAGCTTAAAATAAAAAAAAACTCGTGCGCAATATTTATTTTGTCAATGATATCAATGATTTCTTAATCCACTAACAATCATTATTTATGTTAAAAATTTAATTAAATTATATATAATTGTATATAATTATATATAATGTAATTACATATATATAATTTTCTTACAAATCATAAATTTTCAGATACTGTTACGATTAATAAATATGTACGATAAAAGCATACAATACTTTAATTACACGCATTCTGAAAATTTAATCAAAAATCTTTATGTGAAAATGTTGAAATTATAACTATTTTTTATGGTACAAAATCTCTTATCAGTTATTTGTTTTATTATATTGTGTAATATTACATTTTATCAGAGCAATTTGCTGACATTTACATTGAATTATTTATTATGTTATAAAATAAGTTGAATTATTTTATGTTATGTAATGAGTTGCTACTCCACGCACCCACCCACGCATTCACGCATTTATTGACCAATTTTCACGAAATTCAAATTTTTCGGGGATGGCGATGATGGTGTTTTTTTAAATTTTCTTTAATAAAGTTTATGATATGTGTGATTGCGTGGATGGGTGCGTGGGTGGGTGGGTGGAGGTGTAAAACTTAAAATAACCTTCATCGTCGCCATCCCCGAAAAATTTGCGAAATTTTGGTACTAATTTCGTGAAAATCGGTCAATAATGTGTGAGTGCGTGGATGAGTGCGTAGGTGGATGAGTGGGAGTGTAAAACCTAAAAAAACCACCATCGTCGCCCCGAAAAATTTGCGAAATTTTGGTACCAATTTCGTGAAAATCGGTCCACAAATGTGGAAGTAGTTCGCGGTCAGACAGACAGACAGACGGACGGTACTTATATATATAGACTAGCGTTTCGGACCGCGCTTCGCGCGGTCCTCAAAACTTCTATATATAACCCTTTTTTTAAATTTTTATAATTCTTTTTAAATTTTATTTTTTTATCCTTCATTTATTGATTTTCTCGAAAATGTTATCAAAGTGTAGGCGAATTATTATTTTATTTATATTCATTTTGTATACGCGCGTGGACGGCGAATTGCGTCTCCCCTTTTCCCCCTCTCTCTCGCGGCGCTGGTTGCGTAAGGAAGGAGAGACAAAAAGAGTCAGAGTCCGCGTTAGGCAGAGTGCCGTCGTGCGTGCCCCACTGAGTGTTTAACCTAATAAAGATCCTTCATAAAGACTATAGAAAGCATTATAAGAAATACGCCCTGACACCTCCTACAAATTTCAGAAGTGGGATCGAAGAAGAAATTAGCGAAGGATCCGTGAGGTTAATGCACGCACGAGAGATACGCGGAATTTTGAGAAAATACGACCAAGTGTTGTGGTCGACATAGAGAAGACCGTGTCTTGTGTTTCTCGAGTAAAGAGACAGAATATTCCGCGCTGTGTGTCGCGAATATTTTGACGGTAATTCGCGCTGTGTGTCGCGAGTCTTTGCTGTGTGCTAATCGTTCCGCCCCGTACGAGAGAAAAGTACGTCCACGTGTCGGCGTGCGGTGAACCGACGTTGTCGCGATGCCCCTGTGAGACAGAATATTCCGCGCTGTGTGTCGCGAATATTTTGACGGTAATTCGCGCTGTGTGTCGCGAATCGTTGCTGTGTGCTAATCGTTCCGCCGCGTACGAGGGAAAGCAAATCCGCGTGTCGCGCGCGGTGAACTGATATCTCGCGCTGTGTGTCGCGAATATTTTAGACTACGTAATTCGCGCTGTGTGTCGCGAACATTAAGTCTAGATTCCGTAAAAATGCGTACATGTGCATTTCCTATAGCTGTGTGCTAATTGTTCCGTCGCGTATATGAGAGGACGCGTTCGCATGTCAGCGTGCGGAGAACCAACGTGTCTCGCTATTTCCGAGTGAGAGGAATATTCCGCCGTGTGTCGCGAACATTTTGACTGAGGTCAAATAGATATTTAATAACACGTCGCTGTGTACTAGGACGTATAGAAAAGGAAGTGCCGTGTGCCGCTAACAATGGCGAAATCACCGAGTGCGTATACGCTCGCCGAGATTAAGGACATTCTCCGCGAGAAGAAATTGTCGGCGGTCGGTAACAAAGCTGATCTGATAGATCGACTGACTGCCTATGACCCGGAGATATGGACTACACTGGATGAACAGAGGTCACGACAGAGCCGCGGTATCGATCGGCCGATTGACGCGGGCCATGGATCGAGGGATGCTGTCGCGGACGAGGACGGTGGAAGCCAAATAAGCAACGACGCGTCCGTTGAAAATCCTTTGACTGAGAATGACTTGATTCGACGAGAGAATGAACTACTTAGAAGAGAACGAGCTCTTCTTCAACGTGAATTAGATATCGTTAGACGAGAGAACATCGAAGATCATGGAGCGCATATGAATGATGGCGGAAGAAGACGTAGTGGTCCACCGATGAGCGAAAGTGTAAGGGCTATTCGCGACTTGTTGAGCGAGTTCGACGGCAGTGAGGGTACATTCTGGAAATGGGAACAGCAGGTACAATTGCTGCGAGTGTCGTACGCCTTGGATGACGCTGCGACGAGGATTTTAATAAGCTCTAAATTAAAAGGGCGTGCATCCGAGTGGTTTCACTCCAGACCGCATCATCTTACCCTTAGCATAGAAAATCTATTGGCGGCCATGAAGGGGATGTTCGACCTTCGTCAATCAAGATTGTCCCTACGCAAGAAGTTCGAGGAGAGAGGATGGCGGACGGATGAATCATTCACGAGTTACTTCCATGATAAAATAATCCTGGCTAATAGGGTACCGATAATGGATGACGAAGTTGTCGATTATGTCATTGAAGGAATACCTGACCGCAATCTCCGAGATCAAGCACGTATTATGCAGTTCGAGTCTCAGTCGGATTTGTTGGAGGCGTTTAAAGGATTGACGCTACACCCGAAGAAGTTCCCTGATCGCGAAGGGAAGAAACCTATTGATCAAGGAAAAACCAAAAAGATGGTAAATTGTCGACAAAGGAGAATTCGGCGTCTAAAGGAAATCCAGCATCATCGAGTGCAGATTCGACACCATGCCGAAAGATAATTAAATGTTATAACTGCCAAGCAGTTGGACACTTGGCATCCGCGTGTTCATACCCGAAGAAAGTTAAGGGAGCCTGTCATCGATGTGGTTCAACCAGCCATTTGCAGAAAGACTGTCCCGAGAAAGAGTCGAAACCCGAATCGACGAGTGCTGTGAACTTGATCGAACCGATACCCGTTAGCGATCCGTATTGTGTACGGTTAAAGTTTTCGGTGTTAATTGAAGGAGATATGGATCGTGAATATGTGGTAGACGCGATAGTTGATCCCGGCTCTCCAGTAAGCCTCATAAAAACCGAGTACGTTCCGACAAGTTTGCGCGAACCGCTACCCCCTAACGGCGATTGTTTTTGCGGGGTAAATAAATCTCTTGTTCGCGTAATAGGCACCTTTTCGAAATTAGTCGAAATCGAAAGAATTAACATCCAGTTACGTTTTCTGGTAGTCCCGAACGAAACAATGTCGTGTGCAGCATTGCTTGGTCGCGATTTTTGTCGAGATCCGTTAATAAAAATCGAACTAGGTGAAACGGTAAAGATTACTAGGAGAAACGAGTCGGTGAGCGAGAGCAATTCTGATACCGAGATTATGCAAATAGAATACCTCGAAAATCCTGTAAAAGTCGGAGAAGAATTGAATATTAATCCCGATGTCGAATCGCATGTAGCTGAAAGCGTTCGAAGATTGTATAACGAAGAATATATTGATAAATGGGATCCAGACGCGAGCGAACCGCAGACCGAGATGAAAATTTTATTAAAAAACGAACAACCGATTACCTTCCGGCCTAGGCGTTTAACGTATACCGATAAAGAAAAGTTGCAAGTGATATTAGACGATTTATTAAAAACAGGTACAATTAGGCAGAGTAATTCACCCTATGCTAGCCCAATCGTTCTCGTACGCAAGAAAAATGGTGAGTCACGACTGTGTGTCGACTTCCGTGAAATAAATAAAATTACTGTGAAAGATAATTTTCCCACACCGCTGATAGATGATCATATTGATCGGTTAAAAGAGAAAAGATATTTTAGTAGTCTCGACTTAAGAAACGGATTTTACCATATTAAGATGTCTGAGTGTTCAGTAAAGTACACCTCGTTTGTGACGCCTATCGGACAATTTGAATTCCTACGAATGCCGTTCGGGTTGACTAATGCTCCACGAGTGTTCCAGAGATTCGTCAACCAAGCTTTTGAGAAACTCATCCGGGAGAATAAAATCTTGTTATATCTGGATGATATATTGATCGCGACTGAAAGTATTAAGGAACACCTAAACATTTTGAAAGATGTATTTGAAATAGCGCGACGATACCGGTTGCAGTTTAGACTCGATAAATGTTTCTTTGTTCGAACGGAAATTGTATATCTTGGGTATCTAATTAATGAAAATGGTATTCGCCCGAGTAAGCAACATGTTGAAGCAGTGACTGATTACCCAATTCCGCGAAACATAAAAGAGGCGCATCGATTTGTTTGTTTAGCTAGTTACTTCCGTCGTTTCATCCCGAAATTTTCAATAGTCGCTAAGCCGTTATATGACTTAGTCAAGAAAAATACTGTGTTTAAATTTGAATCGGAGGAGATCAAAGCTTTCGAAGAATTGAAACAGTTATTATCTTCTCAACCGATACTATCAATTTATTCTCCAACACTTGAAACAGAATTGCACTGTGACGCAAGTGCAAGTGGTTTCGGCGCCATACTTTTACAACGACAGAAGGATGGTATTTTCCGGCCTGTATTTTATTTTAGTAAACGGACAACAGTTGTCGAATCCAAGTATCACAGTTTTGAGCTGGAGTGTCTCGCTGTGATTTATGCGATTAAACGGTTTCATGTCTATCTCGCCGGTATTCCGTTTAAGATAGTAACAGACTGCGACAGTTTTCGCTTTACTTTAAGTAAACAGACAGTTAATCCACGAATATATCGTTGGGCATTATTTTTAGAGCAATACGGTTATCAAATCGTACATCGACCCGGTACACAAATGAATCATGTCGACGCATTGAGTCGATGCCATAGTATTCTAACGTTAGAAGCGAATTCGTTTGAGCGAACTTTATCTATCCAACAAGATCGAGATGTAGATATAGTAAACATTCGAAATAAATTAGAAAAATCTGAGGATAAATTCTTTGAATTACGAGACGGCCTTGTTTACCGTAAGGACAAGGATAAAAAACTCTTATTTTATGTACCGACGTCAATGGAAAGTAATGTAATCCGTACATGTCATGATGACATTGGCCATGTCGGCCTCGATAAAGTCATTGGTAACATTAGGCGAATTTATTGGTTCCCACGAATGAAAGAGAAAGTAAAGTGCTATATTTCTAATTGTCTGCGTTGTATAGAGTTTTCCCCTTCTAGTGGGAAGAAGGAAGGCAAGTTACACAGTATACCGAAAGAGAACTTACCCTTTCGAACGATCCATGTTGACCATTGTGGTCCCTTTGGAAAAACCGGTCGCGGATACAGATACATTTTAGCAGTAGTAGATGCTTTTACAAAGTTTTTGAAAGTATATCCGTGCAAATCCACGACCTCGAATGAGACAATTAATCATCTGCGAAATTATTACCGAACTTATAGTAAATCCCGACGCATTGTGAGCGATCGCGGAACAACCTTTACGTCAGATAAATTTACTGCATTTATAAATAATGAGTCTATTCAGCATATCCTTGTAGCCGTTGGTACTCCGCGTGCAAACGGGCAAATAGAACGGTTCAACCACGACATTACTCCGATGATTGCGAAGTTATGTGACGAACCACACAAATGGGATCAAGTTCTAGATCAAATAGAATATGCATTTAATAACACGATTTGTCGATCAACGGGAGAAACCCCCAGTAAGCTATTATTTGGCGTGGAGCAACTCGGTAAAGTCAACGATAAACTTAAACTAGTCCTCGATACTGATATTAGTCGAGATCTAGTGTCATTAAGAGAATCTGCCTCTGAAAAAATTCAGAAGAATCAGAAAGAAAACGAACGCTATTATAACAAGAAGCACAAAGAAGCGAAACAATATAAAGAGGGCGACTATGTAATGATCCGTAACGTGGACACTTCTGTCGGTACCAATAAAAAACTCATACCAAAGTATAAAGGGCCTTACATTGTAAAGCGAGTGCTAGGTTCTGACCGTTATGTAATAACTGATGTCGAGGGATTTCAAGTCACTCAAATGCCCTATAATAGCGTTATTGCCGCCGATGCGATGCGACCATATATATATCCGAGTAAATATAATTAATTTGTATGTTTATTTAGTCTATAAAAGATAGTTGTTTTATCCAGTGTTACTAAATATGTTTAATGTATCTACTTGGTACGTTTTGTTCCTATACGTACGACCGAGACGGTCGTAATGTCAGGCTGGCCGACTGTAGGCGAATTATTATTTTATTTATATTCATTTTGTATACGCGCGTGGACGGCGAATTGCGTCTCCCCTTTTCCCCCTCTCTCTCGCGGCGCTGGTTGCGTAAGGAAGGAGAGACAAAAAGAGTCAGAGTCCGCGTTAGGCAGAGTGCCGTCGTGCGTGCCCCACTGAGTGTTTAACCTAATAAAGATCCTTCATAAAGACTATAGAAAGCATTATAAGAAATACGCCCTAACACCTCCTACAAAAGTGTTGTTTTTTTTTCTGGGATGAACATAATTTGTTTTTCCACTAATTTAAATATTACAAATATAATAAATATTTTATTTAGCATATATTTTATATATTTTTTATTATTTATAAAGATTTTTTTTACGGTTTAATTATTCACCGTTGACCCGCTATATTATTAGCTCTCATACAATTTTCAAATTATTTAATTTATAAAATCTCTCTGTAAACGACATTTTTCGTAAAAGATTTTGTATTTTCCTCAATGAGATGCCCTTGATTGCTTAATTCAGAGCTGTCCACGTTTTGCACTTTTCGGCCAATTTCCGAGGCTCACCGCCTAGCGGCCCCCACTTACGCTCGAGACCTTAGCAACGCGTTACCCGGTTGGCCCGATAACCGTAGTTGCTAAGGTCTCGAGCGTAAGTGGGGGCCGCTAGGCGGTGAGCCTCGGAAATCGGCCGAAAAGTGCAAAACGTGGACAACTCTGAAGGCTTAATTCATCTTAATTTTCACATTTTGCGTTTTTGTTACTCTTGAGAATGCTACATAGAATTGACCATGAGCAAATACAGGATGTTGAAAAAGTTCCAAATCATTTGTTTTGAAATCGATCTTTGGAATGAATACAATCTGACCTCGGGCAGGACCAGTCAGAACCTCCGCATAAATAAGATTAGGTTTCAATTCAGTAACAATGAATCTTGTGCCATTGCATAGTCCTTTACGAATCTTGTGCCATTGCATAATCCTTTCTTAGTATTTAACGATAGTCTATTTATGTAAAAAAATTTATCCGGATATCTTAAAATTTACGAAAGTTAGAACCACAACAAATATTTCTCAAAAAATTTAAAATTTTATAAAAAATAAAACATTGTATGAATTTTTATAAAAATAACATTAAATAAAAGTGTTGTACTACTTTACTTGTATGCCAAATTGGAGCGCTGCAAGTCAAACAGTTCTTAAGATATTTAAATTTAAAAAAATATCGGTGGACACATACACACACAGAAACACAAACATTTAAAAAAATGTTTTTTTTCTATGTTTTTGAACATTCTGAGCGCATTAGCATAAAAATCTGGAAAATAATTTTTTTCACGAAAACTAAACTTCCTCTATAATATAAAAAAAAAAAAAATATTTTAAACCCACATCGTGTTCATCCCCGAAAAATTTGCAAAATTTTGGTTTGATCAATAAATGCGCCCGCGCGTGGGTGGGTGCGTGAGTGGATGAGTGGAGGTGTAAAATTAAAAAAAAAACACATCGTTGCCATCCCCGAAAAATTTACAAAATTTTGGTACCAATTTCGAGAAAATCGGTCCATAAATGCGCGCGCGCGTGAGTGGGTGCGTGAATGGGTGGGTGGGAGTGTAAAACTTTTAAAAAACCAAATAGTATCCATCCCTGAAAAATTTGCACAATTTTTATACCAATTTTGAGAAAATTGGTCAATAAATATGTGAGTGCGTGGGTGGATGCGTGGGTGGATAGGTGGGGATGTAAAACTTAAAAAAACCACATATTAGCCATCCCCGAAAAATTTGCAAAATTTTGGTACCAATTTTGATAAAATCGTTCAATAAATGTGTGAGTGCGTGGATGGGTGCGTGGGTGGGAGTGTAAATCTTTTAAAAAACCAAATAGTATCCATCCCCGAAAAATTTGCACAATTTTAGTACTACCAATTTCGAAAAAATCGGTCAATAAATGTGTAAATGCGTGAGTGGGTGCGTAGGTGGGCAAAACTAAGAAAAAACCACATAGCAGCCTTCCCCGAAGAATTTGCAATACTGGTACCAATTTCGAGAGAATCGGTCCATAAATGTAGAAGTAGTTCGCGGTCAGACAGACGGACAGACAGACAGACAGACAGACAGACAGACGGACGGACGGCACTTATATATAGATATATATATATATTATATATATATATATATATATATAATATATATATATATACATATAAGACTATACACAATTATACAATATAGGCACATTATTAGTAAAAAATTTGTATATATATAATAACATATTATATTTTCTATAAACTCAGTAAATGATAGAATATGTATTCTGCATTTTTTAACTTTAATATTATTATATATAATTCTCTTTTATATTTATTTTTTTTTTAATGTTAAAAGAAACAGAAATAAAAAATAAATCACGCACACAGAAATGAAATAAAAATCACGCAAACAATTATTAATTTCCATTTTTTAAGATTCAAATTAAAAATATTAAAATTATTTAAATAAATCTTATATATTGTGAACTATTATGTAAATTATTGTCTTACTTAATGTGTATAGGAAAAGACTTATAATAACTACGAATGTTGACTAAAATACAACGCTCTTGATATATCTCATTAAGATTCGCATTAATCTAGTAAAATGCATAGTGAATATTTAGCGATTTCTTATCAAAAAATGAAATATATAAGATTAGTAAAAGAACTGTCATCAAAAATATAATATTTAAAAAATATTATATTTTTCATCAAAAATATTCATAATTGTCATCAAAAATATAATATTTAAAAAAGAATACAATTTGATTTTAATTAATAATGTATACCAATGTCATTTCTGTAATAAAGCTTCGATCTATTTATTAGTAAATCAGTCAGCTAAGAGAAAGTAGTTAAGAGTAAGAAGTGTATGTAAGAATTAAAAAATATTTGAAAATCTTTCTCTCTCTCTCTCTCTCTCTCTCTCTCTCTCTCTCTCAATAATAATATTATATAAATTCTCCTACTTTTGTGTAAAATTGTGTGATAAACAAGATGTTTATATTATCGTATGGCTTCATAAGATTATAGCAACTAAAACAAGTAATATATAATATAACATATAAGGTCATGGAGCAAAAACTTTTTGGTGATCCCCTATTTATTACGATAAAGCGCCGTTATTTTTCACTTAATTTCTTGCGTAAAAATTAATCGTTAAAAAGTAAAATTAATGTCTAGTACTTTTATTCAAACAATCATTAATATAATTTATAATTAATATGACAAAGTAATATGATAATTGTATTTTGTAAAGATGATTTATCTCATTCCCGATCTTGATGTATGTGTTCGACAATTAATTAAAACAAAATAAAAAGAGTATATTATAACATATATGAAATTGCAACAAAATATCATGAACTTTAAATAATATGTGATAATTAATATATAAATGACGAATATCGGTGTCAGCTTGTCTTTAGGCATAACGATATAAAAAATAACAGTAAATTTGTGATTATACTAATGATTTTATTGTACCTAAATTTATAACAAATAAAATTGCAATAAAGAGATACTGAAGAAAAGCTCATCTCGTAAAACAATATATGTATACTACTTATAAAGTACTAATAATTTTATAATATTATTATAATTTGTTGATTTTATCAGATCGTAATTCAAATGGTTGTCTCTTGGTTTGTTACACATACAACAATGACGCTATGACAATGACGAACACGCGTATGGCTTCTGAAAAATATAAACGAGTTATTTATAAAGTGTTGATCCATTCGCCTGATTCTTATTGGCTTATTCGTACGAAACTGTTTATCACTAGACATTCATGAGTCACTATATATCCTTTTGATAGAAATTCTGGCATTATGTTGAAATCTTCTTCTATTTTCTATGTTATTATTTGAAGATTCTCCCTTAATGAGCATTTTCATTTGGCTGTAATTCAATTACTTCAGATTGATATTTATATACAGTTAAAAATTATACATCGATTCTTTTCTATAAAATCTAATGGAATTATTAAACACAACTAATGGTTTTTTTTTACATTCTACACACTTTATATTTATATTTTTTAAATTTTAATCAAGCTTTTTAATTTAAATCAACCTAAATAATTTTGCTAGAAGACATTGAAAAAATTATTTTTTTAAATTAAAATATTGTTGGCAAAATATTCATATAAAAATAGTAGTTTTATTTCCTATGATAAGCATTTTGGTAAGATAAATCATCAAATAGGTGTTAACGATTTGTCAAGTTCTAAATATTTGTATTTTTTTAAGAATCATATAATTTATGCGAAATACAGTCGTCAATGAAAATTTAAATAGAGTTATAAATGTAATATATAAACCAAATGTCAATTTTATATAACGCAAGAAAATATTTATAAAAAATTATATTTGCTAAATACATATAAATAAATACAAATAATCAACTAACATATTTGGCGTTGAGATATTATCTCCTTTGTTGATTCTGCTATATCTAATATTTAACTTTTCTAAAATTCGCAATTATAATTGGTATAAAATAATATATCATTCCTTGATTCTGATAGAATTTTACAAAAAAATTAACATTTCTTAACTCATATGCATATTTATGAAGAACCAAATGTGCAGTGTGAAATTTCTTATTGATATAGATAAAGAGATTTTTTCCTAAGACTTTTCAATTTACAATTTTAGACATTTAAAAGAAGCCACTTAAAATCTTTGTAATATAAAGAATAACTATAATATACATAAATTTAAATTTGTACGCAACAAATAAATAAAACATATTATATAATGTTGTTATATATGCTAAATAATGTTAAAATAATAATGCTTTACAAACAAATATAAGACTTATAAGTATACCATTAAGAACATCCGTGATTATGTAATATTATCGTCCAATCAGCGTTATTTAGAACTTTTTCAATTCGTACAGTATGTAAAAATTATAAATATTAGAAAATAAAGTTTAAAAAATTTTGCACTTTGCATAAATTTGATTAAGAATACAAGTAACAATCTTAAGATCGATAAATTTTTATTACATAATTACTTGTAACTCATGACAAACCGATAATTAATTTTGCGATATTATTTTCACAGGAGTTTTAATAACAAAAACAAGAATTAATGAATTGTCAAGTTTCTAATAATTGTATTTTTTTAAATAGTATCATACACATACAGGAAGAGTTTATTATGCAGAAAACATTCGTCAATATAAATACAAATAGCGATATGATTGTAGTACATAACCAAGTGCTGAAATTATAACGCTAGAAATTGATTATAAAAAAACTTAGGCTTACTCTATTTAAAAAATTTCGCTTTCTGAATATATACAAATTGAGAGAGAGAGAGAGAGAGAGAGAGAGAGAGAGAGAGAGAGAGAGAGAGAGAGAGAGAGAGAGAGAGAGAGAGAGAGAGAGAGAGAGATACATATAATGTATATATTAATTAATATAATATGCAAAAAATAAATCACAAGACGCTTGTACAAATTATGCATTTTTATAGATACTATTACTATTATAATTAATATTATAGTTAATATTATAGTTATTATAGTTAATATTGCTATATATGTATATAGTACAATAAAAGCATAAAATATAAAATCTTTATAAAGCATCTTATAGCATAAAGTAAAATAATTAAAATAATTAAAATAGTTGCATTAGTAAATTAATGTTTTTTTTTCTATTAATAACTCTTAATTTTTTAAGAACTGTGATTATAAATTAAAATTGATTATATGTTTACAGTGGTTTCTTTTCTTCGTGATTACATTACACAATTACTAAAATACACGTTATAAAATAAAATGAAATACACATTACAAAATTACTAAACTATTTCCTATCTTGTAAATTTATCGTGTAGCAACGTATGTATTGTCAGAACGAAATTGAATTTCGGGCTTAATATCGTATTTACGAGATCTTATCAATATCTTATCAATAAGTAAGTAAATATTTACTACAATGTGTGCAAAACATCCATGTTAATTTTACAAATTAATTAATATTATTATATTATAATAACTCTAATACGAACGTATACATTAATAAAAATGAGAGATTATTATTAATAAAAACTTGGGAATTTATTAATAAAAATGAAAGCGAAATAAGTTTAGAAGCATATAGTACTCATTATATGAATGAAAGTAGTCATATTAATATTAGGTCCCGAAAGGCTATCTTTTCACATTATAAACATTTTTTGTTTATGACAAAGTTTGGCTAGAACACTTACAATTAAAGGAAAATTAAAGAATCAATTTCTGTTTGCTAATCCATTAAATTTATCTATGGATTTAAAACTTCTGGATTTTTATCTATAAGAATACACACAATTTTTGTTTATACTTTTATTAACTACGTAAAAATACTTCAAAATCATATTATTGGATTTTGTACCACGAAATTCGAAATACTTTGGAAATGTTTGATCATCTGCTTTGACAGTCAATGCGACATTGATACGAAATATGAATAATTGCGAAAAAAAAATGATTTGCTGCAAGTTGTTTTTAAAGAAGTATTAGCCAAACTAGCCAAACTCTAAATAAATGTATTTATAACTCAAAAAGAATGCATTTCGGGATTAACGTTTATATGAAGTTTTATCATTTCTACGATGAGTAGAATATGCTTTTAAAGTTTGGCCATTTATTTCTGAAACGGTTTGTGTATTTATAGCGAACTCGTTTGTACTCATCTTAATTATCTATATTATTCTTTCTTTTACTCCTAATATTTCTTTGATTCCACAATTATCTTCATTATATTAATTGTTTTATCAGTAATAAAATTAGTAAGTAAAAATATTAAGTGCGATGAAATTTGTTTTAGTCCAATTTTGTTTTTTACGAAAGTCTTTATTAAGTGAAGTCTTTTGTTAGTTGACTATGAATTGTTCATATCATATCTATATACAGGGTGTTAAAAAAAACCGGAACCCCTGAATAACTCAGAATAATCGAATTCTAGGAAAAAATACCCCAGATAAAAGTTGTAGGGTTAAAAAAAAGGAACTTGATAGTGACCTAGAACTTGACCTTGAGATCAAGTTTAGAGATTATTTGAAGGTCAACTCGATTTTTTAAAATGGAAACCCCCATTTTTGACCCCGGATTCGGAAAGAGCGGGAAATTTTACGTTTAGAATGGTACTTAAGTCTTAAATTAAGATGACCTTTAGGGGTCATTTAGGGGTCAAATCGTATAGGACAGAAGAATCTATCAATAACTAACTTTAATCATGTTCTAGGGTGAAAACACCCAAGACAAAAATTGTAGGGTTAAAAAGTTAAAAAAAAAAAAACAACTCGGTCGTTACCTTAAACTTGGAGTTGGGATAAAATGTAAGTCCTCATGAGTGGCGGAAAGGATTATCTCTGACCAAAATTAAGTTCAAATTTTATCTCGAGATACTTCAAATTTGTTACGGAATTGTAATCTAAAAAAATTGAATTTCAAAATAATCTTGTCAATGTGATATTATTTCACTCTTAAGTTAATTGTTTAATTTCAATATCATAAAATCGATATTCTGGGATTTTCCCTCTAGAACATGATTAAAGTTAGTTATTAATAGATTCTTCTGCTCTATACGATTTGACCCCTAAATGACCCCTAAAGGTCATCTTAATTCAAGACTTAAGTACCATTCTGAACGTAAAATTTCCCGCTCTTTCCGAATCCGGAGTCAAAAATTAGGGTTCTCATTTAAAAAATTCGAGTTGACCTTTAAATAACCTCTAAACTTGACCTCAAGGTCAAGTTCTAAATCACCATCAAGTCCCTTTTTTTAACCCTACAACTTTTGTCTGGATGTTTCCCCCCTTTTTTGAAAATATATTATTTACTTAAAAATAATTAATTAATATTTTTTTCGAAAGATTTTCAAAAAGTCTTGGTGGGTCGCAGTCTTTTTGTTGGCAAACTGCATGCGGCCCGCGGCCCGCGTGTTTGACATGCTTGCATTAATTTATAAAATATCTCGTAAACTATTCATTTTTTGGCCATGTTGCCCTTATAACTTTTTATAGTGAATATTGCGGGGAATCAATTTATATAAAAAAAAAATTTGGATAATTCCATTTAAAAAAACATAAATGATCTTTAAATGACCTTGAAAAACGCAACTCAAGGGCAATTCTTAATTACGATGTTATGTCCCTCTCAAAACTCTACAACTTTTGTTTGAAACATTTTTATCTACAATCAATATTTATAAAGATATTTAAGGTGCTAATAATTATTGCCTCACCCGGTATATAAGTACCGTCTGTCTGTGTCTGTCTGTCTGTCTGTCTGTCTGTATGACCGCGAACTACTCATTCATTTATGGACCGATTTTCTCGAAATTGATACCAAAATATTGTAAACTTTTCGGGGACGATGGAGGTTTTTTCAATTTTTTTTTTTTTTTTTTTTTAGGAGAGTTATACAGTCCTGTGCCATCATGTGTATCATGGTACACACACACACACACACACACACACACACACACACACACACACACACACACACACACATTCACACATTCACACATTTTTCTAAAATCATTTCTTGATTGTGGCGTAAGTGTGTGTGTGTGTGTGTGTGTGTGTGTGTGTGTGTGTGTGTGTGTGTGTGTGTGTGTGTATTATATACAGCGAGAAGAGACAGTCCAATGTTTCACGGTTACTATATACAGGGTGTCCGGTAATAGTCGCATCAACCGTCGTGTGCAGATTCCTGGGATCATTTGGAGACGATTTTTCCTCAGCGAAAATGTCGAGGGAGGTCATTATTTTTTGCATGTTTTCAATTTTTGCCATCATGTATCTTTGTAACTAAGCCTTAAATTAAAATTCTATTAAAGTAAACTCTACCTAAAATTAACTGAAGAATGTGAATTTATTATTATTTTATTTCCACAAGGCTTAGTTTGCGAAAAACCCTTTATTTTCAATCGCTTATAACTCGAAAATTATTGGTGTCTCGACATTTTTGCTGAGGAAAAATCGTCTCCAAATGATCCCAGGAATCTGCACACGACGGTTGATGCGACTATTACCGGACACCCTGTATATACTCGTCAAAAAAATTATCGCAACACGTAATTAATATCAAAATTTAGCATAAATTCAAATAAGCGTATCTCCGCGAAAAATTGTATTTCAAAAATTTTTTTGTTTTGTTTTAAAGGGTAAAGTCTCTACTTTAAGGAACTTTCGTTCGATTTTGATTTTATTCTCTCCCCCTTTCTTCATCCCTTTAAAAGGATGGACGTGCTTTTTTTTTCAAAAAATTGCATAGTTTGACGAATTCTACGGAGTGTACTAAATTTTTTTCGCAAATATCATCATAACTATCGTAAAATATGGACTTTTGTCTACAAATTTTTAAAGAAATTGAATACCGTACGATTTTTTTTCGCGAAGTTACAGCATATCAAAGTTACCTATGCATTTTTGCCTATATATTCAATTACCGCCAACATTAGCATTATCCGATGGGCACTACGGGGAAGTTGCTGGTCGGATTTTACCCATCGTGTGTGTGTGTGTTGGGGCAGGGATATATGTTCGTATTTAAAATTGTGTATTTCTGCCTCGTCTTCGGATGACCTTTTATGGGAAGATGGCTGCATGATTTTGAAAGACTACCAACCAATTTCCAGCAATTGGAAGCAGCCCTACATCGAATATGGTTCGAAATTCTGCAAGCCACAATTAGAGCCTGCATTAATATGCGTGAGCGCCTACACACACACACACACACACACACACGATGGGCAAAATCCGACCAGCAACCTTTCCGTAGTGCCCATCGGGTAATGCTAATGTTGGCGGTAATTAAATATATAGGCAAAAATGCATAGGTAACTTTGATATGCTGTAACTTCGCGAAAAAGAATCGTACGGTATTCAATTTTTTAAAAAATTTGTAGAGAAAAGTCCATATTTTACGATAGTTATGATGATATTTGCGAAAAAAATTTAGTACACTCCGTAGAGTTCGTCAAACTATGCAATTTTTTTGAAAAAAAAACACGTCCCTCCTTTTAAAGGGATGGAGAAAGGGGGAGAGAATAAAATCAAAATCGAACGAAAGTTCCTTAAAGTAGAGATTTATCCTTTAAAACAAAAAAAATTTTTTTGAAATACGACAATTTTTCGCGGAAATACGCTTATTTGAATTTATGCTAAATTTTGATATTAATTACGTGTTGCGATAATTTTTTTGACGAGTGTATTTAAAAAGTTACTTTATTTCTAAAAAAAAAAAAAAAAAGAGTTTTTTAAAATGTATTTTGCAAAATTATTTATGCCTCAAACTAACAGATATTGTAAAGTCTGGATAGCTTTAATAGTAAAAGCAGTTGCCCGGAAAGCGAAAGACTCGAGGTTTCAATGTCCAATTCAGTCTCACTTCACATATTTTTCTAGTCTGCAAACATCGTTTTCTAGTGATTATTTAGGCTGAAAAATATGCAAATGCCTTATATGTACAGATACATAAATGCCTCTGCTATGGATAGATGAATGCTATGAGAGTGTCTGGGCTTTCGTGCCACTTTCCACTGCATACACCCCTATTTATTACTTCGTATAATTACTTCACTCATACTGAGAAAAAATAATGATGTATTACGTTACGCTCTAATTTTTTATATATTTTAATATTTATATTTTTAATTAGCTAGTTTACTTAATCATTCATTACACACACATATACAATATATAGCATATAGGAGATCAATAATCAAACCTTTATATCTGATATAATTTTTTCTGATATAAAATATACTACAGACTTCAATGCACACATAGTATATTATTATTGGCTAAATAAGTTTTATTTATTTAATTAAAATAAAAATCTTGGAAAAAATATTTGCATTAATTATTTTTTTAAAAGAAGAAAAAAGGCGCTACATATATACATATATATATGTATATATTATATACAGGATGTTTCTTTTTAAGTGATATAGTCGATTATCTCGCGAAAAAAGTATGCAATTTGCAACATATTTTTTTTAAAGCAACTATGTGTTTTCTTTACACCAATTGATTGGTCTTATTATTCTGTGCATAAAAGTATTACAGTAAGATTACCGAAAAGTGAATGTTTTACAAGATATTTTATATTTTATATCAAAATACTGTAAACTTTAAGTCTCATAACTCGGAAAGTACTTAATAAAAAATAACTCAATTATAGTGTTTTGAAAAGCTCTCGAGGTAAGCTACAAGAATATGTAATAAATAATAGGGGTTTTCATTTAAAAAAACATTAACGACCTTGACCTGACTTTGACAAGATCACTCAAGGTCAAGTCCATATTTCCATCATGTGTCCCCCTTCAAGCCATGCAACTTTCGTTGGAAAAATTTTTCCATAAAATCATCGGTTCGCGAGATAATCGACTATATCACTTAAAAAGAAACTATATGTATTTATTATAAGACTGTTGTATAAAGCATTGTGATTACATACATACACTCGCACATACAATATACATACATACATATAATACAAAATTACTATTAGATAGATACAAAAATTGTTCGACTGTTATTTAAGAATAAGGTAGAATTGAAAAATTCGAACTATTTTAAGAGACTTGTACAAGAAATCTTTATATATATATTGTGAATTTGTCAATTTTGATATCAGATTCGTATTAAGTGACTTAAAAAATTTTTAAATTTAAATAAACATAATTGGGAATTATTTGATAGATTTTTTTTATTAGTAATATAATTCACAACTTTTTTTTTCGCAAACTAGATCCCATATTTCACTAAAATATCTCATATAATTGACATAAGTTCTTTGTTAGGGCCAAAAGTTTTAACATCATATATAATTTTAATTGTAACAAAATTTTTCTAATATATTATACTATATATGTATCATATAACATAATAAAATATATAAGTATTGATAACAAAAATTGTCTCTTTTTGCAACTATAATTATGAATTTCTCAAAGTGTTAAGAAACTTACAGAAAATGATTGCACTCTCTATTTTATTTAAAAATAAAGTTATTTTGTGTCAATTGTATAAGTTTTTTAGAATAAAGTTTTAATAAAATAAGAAGAATGTATTTTGAATATATTATAAGCATTCCCAGACTAAATCATAAATAAATATTTTTGATACTTCCAAGAGTATTTTTTTATTTTTATTTAAAAAATGCAAAAAAATTAATTAATTTTTAATTTTTTAATTGTTACTTGTATTATTTCTTTGTTTTATCTTATCTGTGTTTTTACAATATTTATGTTTATATTTTTTTGTCACTATGTCATTTTTCTCTTTTATATGCATATTTTTAAAAATTTTTATTAAAAATAACAAATAAATATTAATATATAGACCAACATATAGACCAGGAAAGACTCTTTGCTTCTTCCTTGCCTAACTTGTGATGTTTAATTTTATTTTGGATATGTCTTAACGATTTTTTAACATACCTAATTAGCATCTAATTATTACGTCTCTGTTTTATTTGTATTATTTATATTTTTTTTATATAAGGAAAGGCAGTTTAATGTTAAGTCAACTTTTCTCCCCCAATATAAATTTAATTTTCTGCCAAACAGTTTGAGCACTTAATTCCGGACTTCAACATCTAATTAGTACCCAATTAGCATCTAATTTCAAGATAAGTTAAAATTAATTTAACGCTGGTAAAGGGGTTTACTTAATGGGAATGATGCAGCGAGAGGGTCCCTTCCATACGATTACTTTACAATAAAATAAAACATTGACATATATAGATTTGGAATTATGCGCGTACAACAAAGTTTATAATAAATGAATTCGATATATTTGCAAATCTCTAAGTAAATAATTAATAATGAATAGCTTAATGAGATGAATGCGCTTAATAACGACAAAATTTTTTTTTTTAATTACTGAAGATTATGATCTTATGTCACATAAAAACATATGTATGTAAGATTATAAAAACATAGGTCAAGATTAAGGTCAATGAAATTCCTTTTCTACATATATATTTTATTTTTGCATTATTTCTTAAAGTCGGATATTTCAAAAATAAAAACAGAACTTTACATAATTTAAAACATGTATTATTTAGGATTGAATGCTCCATAGTATATGCAAAAGGAAAGTAATCTGTGAGGTGTAAATTAATATCACTACTTATCAATTTTTGTAATATTTTGCACGATTTTCATTTTTGATAATTTTATCTAACAGTTTATTAATCCATTTGTTCATTATGTATCTTGTACTATTATGCATTATTATCCGAAAAAAATAATTTTGTGTTATCAGATATCATAGATCATATACAGGGTGTCCGGTAATAGTCACGCCAACCGTCGTGTGCAGATTCCTGGGATCATTTGGAGACGATTTTTCCTCAGCGAAAATATCGAGGGAGGTCATTATTTTTTGCATGTTTTCAATTTTTACCATCATGTATCTTTGTAACTAAGCCTTAAATTAAAATTCTATTAAAGTAAACTCTACCTAAAATTAACTGAAGAATGTGAATTTATTATTATTTTATTTCCACAAGGCTTAGTTTGCGAAAAACCCTTTATTTTCAATCGCTTATAACTCGAAAATTATTGGTGTCTCGACATTTTTGCTGAGGAAAAATCGTCTCCAAATGATCCCAGGAATCTGCACACGACGGTTGGCGTGACTATTACCGGACACCCTGTATAATTAACCATATACAGGGTGTCCCATAATTCGCGAACCACCCGTCAGTTGCAGGTAGAGCATGTTGAACTGAATAGAAAAGTCCTCTACCATTTTGCGATTTTCGCAATAATTAATGAGAAATAAATTAAAGAAGATCAGCCAATTCGCGTGACGACGGCGAGAAAAGACAGCCCAGTTTCATATCGTTACTAAGCATGCGGCGAAAAGAAACAGTATAATGTTACACGGTTGCTAGGCGCGCGATGAAGCGGGGAGGAGCGCTTTACAAAAGACAGTAACTACATACGAGTAGCGCTAACTCTGGACCCCCGAGTGGGCTGTCTCTTCTCGCTGCACGCTTATCATCGCTCGAATTGGCTGATTTTCTTTAATTTATTTCTCATTAATTATTGAGAAAATCGCAAAATGGTAGAGGACTTTTTTAACTCTACCTGCAACTGACGGGTGGTTCGCGAATTATGGGACACCCTGTATAATCAGATTCAAAAGTTGGTGCAATATGATTTTATATAATCAGATATATAGTTGTATCTAATCAAATATAATAAAATATATACAGGGTGAGTCTGATAAAAAGTTCACCACGTTTTTCTCGAAAACGGTTAGAGATAGAAAAAGATACCAAAATTGTAGGGTTTAAAAAGATCTTTTTATTGATGTTATCAGTTTGACCTTGGATGGCGTTGCCAAAGCAAAATCATAAATTTTTTCAATGAAACCACCATATTTTTTATATAAATCGATTCCTCGCAATGTTCTGCATAAAAAGTTATAAGGGTATGATTGTCAAAAAGTGAATAGTTTACGAGATATTTTATACTTTAATTTGACATAATCTTACATAAACTAGGAAATATCTCGTAAAATATTCATTTTCCGCTGATCTTATTTTAATACTTTTATACACAAAATCGTGAGCAGGTAAAGTGGGTTAAACCGAATAGAAAAGTCCTTTACCATTTTGCGAAATTCGCAATAATTAATGAGAAATTAATTTAAAAAGATCGACCAAATCGCGCACCTACAAGCGCGCGGCTAGAAAAGACAGCCCAGTGTTACGTGGTCACTTTGCACGCGGCAAGAAGAGACAGCCCAATGTTACAGTTGCTAAGCGCAATATATAATTAAATTTTGTCGCGTGCCTAATATTATGGCTAGAATATCAAAGTTTTATTTAATTATGTCAAAATTGGCTTTAAAAAGTTTGAAGTGTGCTGGTTACGATATCAATAATAAAAATGACCTTAAGAAATAAAAACCTATTTGTCAATATTTCCGGAAAAAGTTAAACATAACAGATACAGCTTAGAATCAAGTATTCTGTCATAATTTGACATTTATACAACATGAATAAAAATTTGAAAAAAAGACAAATAATAGTTCTGTATATTGTCGGAAATAACGCTTATCATTATTAAACATTAAATGCATAGAGTTTTAATACGCCTATTGGTTGCTAAGTAAAGAGGATTCCTTGTAGAAAATTCGTTAAAAAGATAAAAATTTGAAATAAAATTATATTTAATATGATAATCTTAAAGATAGAAGAAATTATAAGTGTATTTCGAAAAACTGATTAATTGATAAACTTCTGCTAAAACAGAAAATATATAAAAATAAGATTCTATTAAAAATCCAATTATATCATACAAAAGTATAACATTAAACAAAGAAAGATTATTTCGTACTAAAGGGTATCGACCCATTATTTTGCTACATACTGCAACGAAAAATCATATATATCTATCAATGATTCAATAAGCAATAACAGTGAGTCGGATAAGATGTTTTACATATCCTGCATATTTTTTTAGATATCGTCTCTTCTGAATATTATTTATTCAGGTCAATTGCCAATTCTCTTTCTAGAGAGTTAATATTCAATAATTGGATCGATGATTCCATCGTTTCAAAAGCCAAAGCTTTTTTTTGAGTTTATTTGTTTACTGAAAGATAACAGAGGATAATAAACAGATAATGAAAATATCTTGATTAAAATTAATTTTATTTATTTTTAGTTATCAAATGTCGAATAAAAATAATAATAAAAAAAGAAATTGTTTACGCATCATGAATTAATAATTTTCAAATATATTACAGTTTTAATGAAAAATAAAAACATTTTGTTTAATTTGATACACACATATTAATATACATATATTATAATATATACACTTTTATAAAAGTTATTTTAATTTATTTTTACCCATATAAAAGCATTCGATATATCGTCTTATTTCTTAATGTATATACAATCTTTGATTACATGTACAATGTACATTCTTTGTAAATGATAGGTACATTATCTAATAAATACAGATATACATATATTATTTGTTGGTATACACAAATCTGAATTCAAAAATACACTCTTTTGATGTAAGAAATTCGGCATGTAAAACGATAAATCGAATGTCGATTGCTTTAGATTATTTTCAAATATTTTTTTCTGAAACACTAGTATTTTTTATTACTCAAAAAATTAATAAATACCATAATTTTTTAATAAATAAAAAACCTCATAGTAAAAAATCCCGAATGAATAAATTCATGGTTAAATAAGATAGTTAGGTTTGATAGATAAAATAGATAGATACATAGATAAAATGTATAGCTTTCTTACTATTGTTACATTATTAACTTACTACTATTAATATTGAACCTAAAGATTCCTTACACGGAGTATTGTTCGATCACTTAAGTCTTTTCTAAAAACAGAAATTGTTAAAAATATAAAGGTCTCAGATATATAAATTACCTAAAACCATATATTTTAATAATCTTAATGTGTCTATTTTCTGAGGATAGGCTACTAAAAATATCTGTGCAACACTTCTTCTTTCATTTTTAAAATATATGTACCTATTGATGAACGCTTATTACTATTCAAGAACAGATAATTATTTAAGCAATTTATTCTGTCAAAATGTTATTAATGTTATTCGGCATGAAGTTTTGTTGCGTATGACTGTAAAATCGGTTATTCTGAATTTTATTATATACACAGATTCTTCTAATAAAACTTTGATACTATGAAGAGTAAGTAAATCAGATGATATAATATAATGATATTGTTGGAATCTTATCTTAAACAAGGACTTTTTATATGTTGACAGCTGGTACCAATCCAGTTTTATTTACAATATTATATTTAAATAAGATTAATGCTTATGATGCTAAGAAAACTCGTAGAAATATGCTAAAATAAGATAAAATAAATTGCAAAAAATGAAATAGTTCTAATCCAGTAAAAATTTGTTATATTTAAAATGTCAAGATAAAAGAGAAGTTCAAATATTGACAATTTATTGTTATTCTGCTATTATCGGCAATACTAACAAAAAATCCATTATCAAAATAAATCACCAATAAAAAATCAACATGTGTACAAGGTTATAATCATTTTATGGGAATAAAACTGATATGTTTGTTAGCACTCTCGAGTGTATGTACATACTAGAAAAAGTTTTAAATGGTATAAAAAATATTTTTTCACATGTTAGACATAGGGGTGTTTGAAATGCATACACTCTGTATAAACATGAAATGGTAAATAATACATTTGCGAAATTTCAATTTTTAATAAGCTAAATATATTAAAAATACAATTATTAATTGGCTCGATAATTAGAAATTAAAAAGTAATAAATATTAGGCCTTTTCTCGAGCAGAAAATAAATAAATAAAGTGACGATGTTAATATCTAGTATTGAAACTTAATTTATTTAATGCGGAACGTTTCGTGCATCTACTTATGACTTCTTCAGCCGCAATTCAATCTACAAGTATGATACAAATTTAAAAAATTTTTTTTATATATAAACATTCTTATTAATCTTACAAACTATTAATGTGTATATGTTACCCATGTGTACGATCACATTTTCTCAGTCCTTATTTTTCTTCGAGTATGTCAGCCGGTAAAATATAAGTACGGAAACAGAAGTAAAAAGACTATTGATACGAATAACATGTTTTTTAACTTGACCGAAGCTTAGTATGTCAGACAATGATATCAATTTCGAGCGGTGGTATTCTTATACCTATGCCGAGTATATTAAAAATATTTAGTTTTAAATGTATCCCAAAGTAAAAGAAATATTCCCGTACGTTTCAGCAAAATATGTTTTCCGTCAATATATTTCAGTTCTAATTAAATAAAGAAGAATGTAGCTCGAAAATGCGTTGTTTGTAAAAAATATCAAATCCGAAGGGAAGCTAGATATGAATGTAAAGATTGTGATGCAGGTTTGTGTATTGACCCATGTTTTAAAATATACAATTTCTGATTATTAAAACAATTGTATTACTTTCAATTATATTGTTTCTATTACAATATTAATATAAAGTGCCTTTTTATCCCAGATGTCAAATTTTCGCTCTCTAATATCCCTCTTACAAGCAAGCACTTTGCAAAATAAAAATAAACTAGACAACACAAGCGCGCGCCATTATGTGATTTCATTTAACAATTTTTATTTAATTTTGTTTAATTTTATTTTGAACAATTGTCAAATTGTTAAACCTCGCGATGATAGCCGCTCAATGCTACGAATATATTGCACAATGGCAATCGAGACAGCCAATCAAAATTAACATCACGAAAAAGAGGCAACAATGAGAAATATTTGAGATTCAACTTTGTACGTCTTTTTGGAGAGGGCTAAATTAAAAAAAAAAAATTTTTGTATTTTTAGTCGCCCAATTTCAAACATAACATAACCTGTTTAATATTTTGAAAATTCCTTATGAATTGAATCAGAAATTAAACAGATAATAAAATTATACTTTGAATTCTATGTTAGTAGTTACTTGTTAGGCTTTATATGCTTTCATGACAGAAACTTGAATATGAGATAGTTTTACCGTGTTTCGCCGCATAGTGGTAAACACAAGAGGAACATGTATATTCTCACATGTATATTCTGAGAATATATTATAAGAGATGTTATAGGGATGCTCTTGGTATATCCACAATATATTTAAATATATAAATATATAAGTATTATATGTATAGAATATCTTAAATATCACATACTATGCTATCTGAGAAACACACACATATTAATCAATTGACTTTACTCTTTAACCATCAAGTTATTTTACGTTACATATTTTACCAGATATTTAAATTGTTTAAGTCTAAAATAATTGAAAAAGAGAGAAACAAATAAAAAACATCAAAAAATTGTACCTATTATACAAAAGAAAAAAACACATGATACGTAAGACTATTATATACTGAATAATATAGTTATAAAAAATAACAATTTAAATTTTTAATTATAATACATTATAAATATTTAATTTTATCTATGGCTTGTAAATATTGGTTCACCAGTGAACAATACATTATAAAATATTTTTTTGTATAATTTTACAATAATTATAATCCCTATGACAAAAATAAATTTTGAAAAAATTGTCAGTTTAAAATTCCTAATAAAGAAACGTAAGATGTAGAGTAAAATTTATATCATTGTATAATATTTTCTAAGAGAAATAGATAAATAGAAAGAGAGATAAAATGTATGTGTGCATGTGTGTGGACTATTGTGATTTTCTAGAATAATAATTGAATAATTGTATATATAACTTCAAGAAAAATAACATTTGGAAAAAATAATTTCTTTTTCTGAATATCTTTTCCTGTATAATTTATATAATGTAGTTTATAATAGATTTTAATGTATAGATTCTGATATAATGTTCTCCGCACCTTGCTATATAAATTAAAATTATCTTTATCTTTTCTTCTTAATTGTATATTTTTTGGCAATAATTCTCTCTCTCTCTCTCTCTCTCTCTCTCTCTCTCTCTCTCTCTCTCTCTCTCTCTCTTCTCTCTCTCTCTCTCTCTCTCTCTCTCTCTCTCTCTCTCTCTCTCTCTCTCTCTCTCTCTCTCTCTCTCTCTCTTCTCTCTCCTCTCTCTCTCTCTCTCTCTCTCTCTCTCTCTCTTCTCTCTCTCTCCTCTCTCTCTCTCTCTCTCTCCCTCTCTCTCTCTCTCTCTCTCTCTCTCTCTCTCTCTCTCTCTCTCTCTCTCTCTCTCTCTCTCTCTAGCTCTCTGCGTTGCTCCACTGCTT
>NW_028141350.1:0-71906 GCF_030444845.1 Prenolepis imparis | reverse complement strand
AAGCAGTGGTATCAACGCAGAGTACTAATCAGAGACCTGTTTCCAAGGGCCTCTCCCGAAAGAAATCCAAGAAACAAAGAGGATATAGGACGGAGAGCCCGCCCGCGAAGGCAGTCTCGAATACAATTCCTAAACATCAAGACGTGGTCGCTAATAAGAAACCAGAACATCAGAACAGTGGTATCAACGCAGAGTACTAATACGAATATACGCTCATCGAATGTTACGCGAATATATATTTAAAGAAAGGACGAGAAATAAAGCGAAACCATATTCAATCCGAAATAAAAGTGTATTTTAAGAGAAAGAAAAGAGTACAACACTCCTAACTTCCTACGAAGTCCTGCACGACCCGAGGATCCTCATCCTTAATTCGGCGCAACCCCAGTGCCTTGTTCGAGGCACACAACAAAATTGGTGGCAGCGGTGGGATTGCGCCGACGGACCGCCAGGACCAGCAGGAACCTGAAGACCTGAAAACAATACAAAAGTATTAGAAAAATCAGGCACGTCGAAATAATCGACGGACAACACAGAAAGCAGCATACTAAAAAATAAGACCCGCAATACACACATACACAACGTGTGGAAGCAGGCACGTCAGTTAGAAAAACAGCTGACGGAAATAAGCAGAAGTCACCGTGCAGTGAAAGTGAAGGACGGACAACGCAAGCAGTACGAGGAGCGATAAGCAAGCAGCTGAGAACCGAGTAGGATCGCCAACGTCCCAAGGACAACGCCGACCTGCGACAATCTCACGGACAACGCATCATCACCGAGCGACGACCTGCCGTATCAATCACGAGCACCGAGCCGCCAGCCGTTATCAGCCGACGAGCGATCGAGTTGCAGCAGCAGCAGCCAAGCCGTACCGAGCGATAAAGAGCGTAACGATGCGAATCGTAATACTGTAAGTCCGATCCTTATAATATTTCTGCGTGAATGTCGGAAGGGAACAAGACACCCCCGAAACCGATAGCGAACAAATCTTGGCTACATAGCGACTCAGCCAAACGAGCGATTCAAGCGTTACCCTTAACTGTAGAAAGACTCGAGCGAGTTCGGAGAAAATTAGAGAACGAATATTCAAGCGAAAGCGAAAACGAATTACCCGCGAACGTCATTGTTAAACGCGAGTTCCCCTTCGATAGTTTTGACGAAAGTATACTAAAGACGCGAACAGACGGTAATAACGAAAATATAAAAGAAATTAAAATACGCGCAAGCAAAACCCCTAGCAACGCGTCACAGAAAAGCGGATGGTCAACTACGTACGATAGTAGCGATTTTGACTCTAACGAAGATAACATGTCGGTAATGCACACCCCACCAAATGGTGCAGCGGACGTATCCGTGGGTGCTGTGGACCGCGAAATTGGTCGCCTACGCGAAACTATAGAGCGCGGAAAAGTACATCGCGTAGAAGTCGACGTACACAGGACACCCGCCGAACATAGGACACCCGTCGAAAACAACGCGAACGAGGAAAATCCTTTGATGCGCGACGTATTACAAGGCCTACGAGACTTACGAATCGAAATGCGGACAGAAATAAATAAAATGTACGATTGGAGGTCACGGGGAGAGAGATCAGACGACAGTCGTCAAAGCTCCCGCGAACGCGCACGCAAACGGGATGCAAATAGGCACCGCGATAATCGACATCTCCGTGAACACACCCGTAATCAAGATGCGGAAGAGAGATGCGACAGTCGGCAAGATTTACGCGAACTCACTCCCGAGCGAGACAGAAATAATCAACGTGATCACCGCGACTACCCTCGAAATCGAGACGCAGAAGATCGACGGAATCTACGCGAACACACACGCGAACAGGGAGCGGATAGGCGCTTAGACAATAGGCAGATTAGATCCCGCGAACGCGCTTATGATCGAGATTCGGACGAAGAGCACGAGCCTCGTATGGCTTACGGACGAACCGAGCGTGACATCCGAAATCGGCGGAATGCCTCACAACGGTACATGTCACTAAAGGAGGCGCGAATAATGATACCGGAGTTCGACGGCACAACGCGAACCCGATTACAAGAATTTCTAAACTCCTGTACGTACGCAATTAAAAATATTCACCCTGATGACGAGGAAGCGTTAATTCAAGGAATATTATTTACTAAATTACGGGGAAAAGCCATGCAAGATTTCGAGACACGAGACATTCAAACGTTCGAAGAATTGAAAGACCAACTAGAAAATTCTTATCAAAGTAAGCGGAGTACAGCGCATTTACAAATCGAGTTCAATTCGCTCAAGCAAAACTTTAACGAACCGGCACAGAGTTTCGGACAACGCGTCGACAAACTTGCCAGGAAATTATATAGCTCAATGATTGAGGGAGAAAAGCGTTCGAGCACCTATAAGCGTGCTATTTTAGAAACCATACAAAGCCAAGCATTACTAAATTTCCAATTCGGGTTACGTAACGAATTGAAAATACTCGTGCGATCACAACGATACACAACACTCCAAGAAGCGATAACGGGCGCAACCGCAGAAGAAAAGTTAATAGGATCTAACGCATCGCGAATGACAAATGCATCACAAAGCAAAACTGGGCAACAACCGCGACAAGGTCAACATAAAACCACGCAATGTTATAAATGCGGAAAATCGGGACATTACGGACGCGATTGCCGCAGCAGTAAATACGCGCTCCCAAAACCGGACAAGCCCCCTCGCGCAAATACCGTAGAGAAATTCTGCAATTATTGCAAAAAACGCGGACATAATCGCGACGAGTGTTGGACTTTAAATGGAAGGCCGAAAACAAATACACCGGACCGCGATAAGGGAACCGATAATAAAAAATCGCGAAGCATAAATAAAATTGAGAACAGTAAGAAACCGAAATCGCGAAAAAGAGATACCGACTCCGAGTATAGCAGTGACGAGGAAGAACGGCAAGAAGAAAATAATAAAAAGACACGCGCGATAGAATATCAGGTGACTCACGTGCGACAGACGCCTCGTGGAGCAGCGAGCCTGAATTTAATAACTCTACCTATACGCGAAGTAAAGAACGGCAAGATTAACATGCTCTACGATTCTGGAGCTACTGTCTCTTTAATAAAAGTTAAACACCTGAAAGGTGAAACCGAGATATACAACGACAAAATTACTTTGATCGGCATAACCGGGCATAAAGCGCGAACAATAGGAAAATTCTACGCGACTATCGATCTAGGCAGCCGAAAAATCAAACACGCGATTTATGTCGTAAAGGACGACTTCCCAATGGAATACGAAGGGATCATAGGAATCGATTTTCTACAAAAGCAACAAGTCACGTGCGATTACAAAAAACAGGAGATTCAAATAGGAAACGCCGTATTAAAATTACGACCGTACAATAAAATTCAATTAAAACCGCGTAGCGAAACGATAATACAAGCGGCAACGAATCGTAATAAGATAGGCGTGATAAAGGCCGAAGAAACAGCACCGGGAATATATATCGGACGATGCCTGGTAGAACCAAAAAATTTTGTGTGCCCCGTCAGTATAATTAATACGACCGACGAGACCGTAGAGATTAGTACGCCGCTCGTAACCGTAGAAGACATATGTGAAGATAACGCACACAAAGTATACACGATACACACGGGCGACACTCATAACTCGTCAACGCGCGACGAACGAATCTGACAATTATTACGCACGGATCATCTAAACGTCGAAGAAAAACGCTCAGTACAACGGATATGCGAAGAATATAGCGATATATTTCATTTAAATGAAGAACCACTGACATGCACCGCGACGATAAAGCACGAGATAAACACGCGCGCCGACACCTCGCCCGTCAACGTAAGACCATACCGCCTTCCCGAGAAGCATAAAGCAGAAGTAAATAAGCAAGTGCAAGGAATGCTAAAAGACCAAATTATTAGAACAAGCATGAGTCAATGGAATGCTCCATTATTAGTAGTGCCGAAAAAAGCCGATGCGTCAGGAAAACAAAGACTCAGGGTAGTAGTAGACTTCCGGAAAGTTAACGATTTAACTATAGGCGACTCATTTCCTCTGCCTAATATTACCGATATATTGGACCAGTTAGGGAACGCCAAATATTTTACGACGCTTGATCTAGCATCAGGATATCACCAGATACCGATGGCCGAGCGCGATAAAAATAAAACCGCCTTTTCAACCCCCTATGGACACTACGAGTTCAACCGAATGCCGTTTGGATTAAAAAACGCACCTGCAACCTTCCAACGATTAATGAATTCGGTACTAACAGGGATACAAGGGCTCAGATGTCTCGTTTATCTCGACGACATCGTAATATACGGATCCAGTTTAGAGGATCATAACAAAAGACTCGTGGAAGTACTACAGAGATTACGAAAACATAATTTAAAATTGCAACCGGAAAAGTGCGAATTTTTACGTAAAGAAGTAATATACTTAGGGCATATTATTTCCGAGAACGGCATATTACCCGATCCGTCGAAACTAGACGCGGTAAAAAATTTTCCGACGCCACAAAAAATAAAAGACATACAATCGTTTATCGGACTAGCGGGCTACTATCGCAAATTCATTGAAGATTTCTCGCGAATCGCGAAACCGTTAACAAAACTAACAAAAAAGACGGAAGTTTTTGTATGGGGAAACGAACAACAAATCGCGTTCGACACCCTAAAAGAAAAATTAATGACCGCGCCAGTGTTAAAATATCCGGACTTCATCGAAGAATTCAACGTGACCACCGATGCCTCCGACTACGCAATCGGAGCCGTGCTGTCACAGGGACCGGTAGGAAATGACCGACCTATCGCTTACGCCAGCCGAGTGTTATCTCGGGCAGAGCAAAATTATAATACGACCGAAAAAGAATTGTTAGCAATCGTATGGGCAGTTAAACATTTTCGACCATATGTCTATGGAACAAAATTTAAAATAATAACCGACCATAAACCTCTAATTTGGCTATTTAACGTCACGGACCCCGGATCAAGACTCATCCGCTGGAGATTAAAATTAGAAGAATACGATTACGAGATAATTCACAAGGCCGGACGAGCAAACGCGAACGCCGACGCGCTAAGTCGACACGTAACTCGAGATACAAGCGAGAGAAGAAAGAGAGAAATCTTCAAAGTAGAAGAAGAGGAAGAAGAGAGAGAAGAAAAACTCGCCGATAACGCAAGAGTATATACCGAAGAGGAGAAACAACAAATACTCTACGAATATCATGATGCACCCACAGGAGGACATCAGGGAATCGAACGCACAATAAAAAGAATTCGATTAAAACATAACTGGCCAGGATTAACAAGAGACGTCGAAAAATATATCTCGAAATGCGAATCCTGCCAGAAAAATAAATTATCGCGACGAGTAAAAGCACCCCTCATTATTACGGACACGCCGAGTAAACCATTCGAAAAATGCGCGTTAGATATAGTCGGACCGTTAACAATTACTAATAACGGAAATAAATATTTACTAACTTTCCAAGATAATTTAACAAAATTTAGCAAAGCGATACCGATCGCAAACCAAGAAGCTAACACGGTCGCGAAAGAATTCGCCACGAAAATAATTTTCGAATACGGAATTCCCGAAAAAATTCTAACCGACCAAGGAACAAATTTTGTAAGTGAAATATTTAAGAATACGTGCAAATTACTTAAAATCGATAAAATTCAGACAACAGCTTATCACCCCGAAAGCAACGGAGCATTAGAGCGTTCACACCGTACGTTAGCCGAATATTTAAGACACTATATAAATGCCGACCAAACAGACTGGGACGAGTGGATTCCCTACGCAATGTTTACGTATAACACGACCCCACACACGGTTACGGGACATACACCTTTCGAATTAGTATACGGGCATCAAGCGGACCTACCGACAGCTCTAGCGAGACCGCCCAAACTAACGTATAGTTACGACGACTACTCGCAAGAATTAAAAGAAAGAATACGGGCGTCAAATCAACTCGCGAAAGAGAATATTAAAGAAGACAAAATAAAAGCCAAAGGGTACTACGATAAATCCGCGAAAGAAACAAAATTTAAGATAGGCGACAAAGTACTAGTATACGACGAGACGCTCCGACGGGGACGATCGAAAAAATTAGATGCACTATGGGCAGGACCTTACGTAATAACCGAAAAGAATTCCGACGTAAATTACACAATTAAAAAAGGAAGAAAAGCAGTGCGCATGCATACGAATAGACTAAAGCTATTTATAGAAAACTAATACTTACTGTTATATACTTACTGTGATCCGACAACAATATATATTATTTTGCGTTTCCCTTTAATTGCGCAACCGACCTATGATATTGTAAAAGTAATAAAATTCCCCACACCATCCTATAATAATGTATACAATTATATCAAAATAGATAATCAAATAATTGTTATAGATAAAAAAAAAAAATTAACATATGCGACAATGACGGAAAGCGAATTGCGAAATTGTAATAAAATTAATACACAATATGTATGTAAACGCAATTCACCTATACACCGCGTAGATTTAGACGCACCATGCGAAATTCAAATGTATACGCAGCGATAACATTATCAGAGCAAATGTAATGTAAGACACTACGTCTCAACCCACATGTTATGAATAGCATTACACCAAGAGCACACCTGGTTATACTCGACGGACGCCGAACAAACGATAACCATACAATGTGACGGTCAGCTCGAAAATAAAATAATAAGAAACGATTATAAAACTACATTGTAAACGGGAATTATAACTGTACGTAGCATTAGAAATAATCTTAACAAAAATAAGATAAGAAAGCGAAAAACTTCGTACCTCCGTTTTTCTTTTTTTTACGGGGGAGGAATGTTATAGCCCGAACTATAACCAGTAGTTATTAGAAATTAGAATTTACTGAATATCTTTATAGAATACTGTAAAACATTTTTGCTTATAAAAGAGCGCTCTCGACAAACGCTCGTCGCGTGAAAACGCTAACGCAGCGAGACACGCGCGAAGCACCGGAAACCGCGAGATGCAAGCGAAGACCAGGGACTTCGACCTGCTTCGCTTGCAATTAGATCAAAAACGCGTGAGTATTGTTAACCAATCAGAGACCTGTTTCCAAGGGCCTCTCCCGAAAGAAATCCAAGAAACAAAGAGGATATAGGACGGAGAGCCCGCCCGCGAAGGCAGTCTCGAATACAATTCCTAAACATCAAGACGTGGTCGCTAATAAGAAACCAGAACATCAGAACGAGACTCACTAACAACGACCTGAATTATTGAGAGGAATACGAATATACGCTCATCGAATGTTACGCGAATATATATTTAAAGAAAGGACGAGAAATAAAGCGAAACCATATTCAATCCGAAATAAAAGTGTATTTTAAGAGAAAGAAAAGAGTATAACACTCCTAACTTCCTACGAAGTCCTGCACGACCCGAGGATCCTCATCCTTAATTCGGCGCAACCCCAGTGCCTTGTTCGAGGCACACAACAAGCTATAGAAGTATAATGGATTTCTAATGGACGTCTATAAGAGATTTGTAGAGGATATTTCTTATGGAGGTAGGATGGATGTTTAATGGACGTCTGTCTGACTTCCATCGTGGAAGTAAAGGGTATTTCCCATTAAAATAGTCGAAATGCCCTCACTCCGCTTTTCGAAAAAAACCTATTGGAACTTATTTGTAAATTAAAAAGAATAACTTCTATCACCCTGCCCGCCTCCCCCTCCTCCCTCTCCTTCCTGGGGTGGTTAAAAATCACTTTTCTTGTATATTAACTTTTTTCTCGGAAATTTCCTGCTAAAAAAATCTGTAAAAATTTGAGTATATAGGGGTCATATACCAAAATATACCCAAATTTTTTTAGATTTTTCCAAGGTCATGTTCAAGGTAAAAAAAATTCCGAAATGGTTTAATTCGTTATAACATTAAAACAAAAAACCATACATCGAATTTTTTCTTTTTAAAATACGTATTCTAATTTGTTATAAATATACCAATCAATTTTTTTAAGTTTCCATAGGTGCGCTGTCTTCAAAAACGCGAAAAACCGTTTGTTTTAGGTTATTTTGCCTTCTATCTCGGGAACGCCGAGGTCGAAATATCTGAAAAAATTTAGGTATATAGGGGCCATACACCAAAATATACCCAAATTTTTTTAGATTTTTCCAAGGTCATCTTCAAGGTAAAAAAATTCAAAATATTTCAAAACCGTTATATTTTCAAAGCTAAAAGGGTGGCAATCCCAGATTTTTTTAAACATGTATTTTAATTAATTTCAAATTCTCCAATAATTTTTATACAGGTTTGACACCTTCAGATTCACTCTGAGACATCTTTAAATTCATTCAATAACCTTTTGTCAATTAGAATTGGCAAATATCCATGAATTTTTAAACACTTTCCAATAAAAAAAATAAGAAAAACTTCTAAAAGATCAAAACTTGTGCATCAAAACTTCTAAAAGAATTAATGAATTTGCATTTTTTGCGTCGTATTTCTTTTCGAATCACAGAATTTTTAATGTGCAATTTCATATGTGTATTAAAGCATTTTTTCCGAAATAACTAAATTATACATTGTTTTCAAAATATAAATATAGCTAAGTAAATATAGACAAATATATACGTGTTCAATCAAGTAAGGAGAAAAAAAGCACCCGATTATTTTGATTAGAAACAACAAGAGAACATTATTATTAAAATAATAGTCTACTCAAATCAGGAATGTACACTATTAATCTTCGTCACTGTCTTCTTCGATAACTGGTCTCACTTTGTCGAAGTCGAAAAGATGTTTTAATTTCTCTGCTGGTCACACAATTCTGGATGAATATCTTGCATTTGATAAATAGTAAATAAGAGCAGCTATGTGTGAACAGCATCCGACTGTTCTATTTTCATTAGCACAGCTGCAGCAGTAGCGTTTGATACCTCTCATGCCGATAGTATTAGGCTCGTAATGTATGTAGCATTTATACGTTTTACTATTAATATGCCTTGACCTTACTTCAAATTTTATAATATTTGGCATTTCTTTTAAATAATTAATGACAAGAGAATCGTTTTTGTCCATCATTTCCGCTAAATATGAAATGGACTGTTTTAATTGATAGGATCCCATAAAAAATATTTCCAAGTCCGTCAATGTCATTTCTGGAAAACCCAATATGTCGTTTTATGATAATGGGGCAAATGGTCTAGTTTTTTTACTCCAATTATTTTCTTCTACTTCAATTGATAGAGAATTAACATTGTTTCGAGATAAGTTTATTCTTTCTATAATTTTATCGACTTTGCCTTCGTCTGAGTTTAAACGCTTGCCAAAAGTGTTGTGTAAAAAGCAAGCAATTCGACAAAAGAGACCAGCATTTGGCAAAAGAAGATTATTGTGATGTAATAATTTGCACTTCTGTCCAATGATGCTGTGGACAGCTTCCACCACCCATCGAAGTTTGGTCACTAAACGAGACTGATTGGATTCCTCTGTTGTCAACTGATTTCGATGACCTTTCAGGGCTGGCATTAAAACTTCAAAACCTTTCTGTTCCAACAAAGGCTTTACGTCGCGGAATCCTCAGTCTAAAATAATGATGTCGCCTTCTTTTAATATGTTATTTAGCCCATCTGGTAGTTGTAGATGTTCTAGAATCTGGGCATCATTTTTTGTGGCATTAAATGGCCCACATACATCAACCACAAATCCGTTCGTCGTACAAATGGTGAAAGGTTTGCACAATGCTGTTTTCTTCTGCCCTGAATAAGATTTGCGTTGATATGCATTATTTGCACTTTTCTCGTGCCTTACATATGTTGCATCACAAATCAAAGCTAGACGATTGCCAATATTGTGCAATTTGTTTGCAACGGGACTGGTTTGGCTTATGAGTTCCTCTCTAGAATGTGCATTAATTCCAAAGTTCTTAGGCAGCACATCCTTTTCGAAACTTTTTATAACTGAGTTTATAGAAGCCGTAATTATCTTTTCGTCAACACCTAATGTTGCAGAAATTAGGTTACTGGAACTGCCAGATCTTAATTTATATAAGAAAATAACTAGAGCCTGTATCAAATTGCGATTTTTAGAGTTTTTCATACTGATTAGCATATTTTTAATGATAGTAATGTCGTTCCAACTGTATCCTGTAAGAGCTTTCACACGTTCTTCTGAAATCGCATATTTTCCAATGTGATCGTGGAACTGAAAATCGACTTCGTCGGATAATTTTTCCATAAATGCTGCTAGCTCTGTAATTTCTATCGATGATTCATTTGGAAAATATTTGTATTTGATCTATTTCATCTTCAACCGATTTTTTATTAAGTGCTTTGAGCAACATCTGTTTCTTTTAGGAATAAAAATTCTTCTTTTGACGAACACTTGCATTCGAGCTGCATAAGGTACATCATGAAGGTCAGTTTTTGATTTGCAGATGAAGCAATATGCATGACTTATGAAAACTCTACTAAATGGCATTTCAACGCATTCGACACTTGATAATTCAAGATCCAAAATAAAACTAGAATCATCTGTGGATGGTTGCAAGGATTGACTAGAAGTAGTAGTAGTAATAACTTGACTCTGTTGTTGACTGCCATCAGCTACTTGTTCCGGCGATTGAACTGCTACTTGAGAATATGACATTTCTTGATCTGCTGCAACTGTTTCTTGCTCTTCTGTTTCTGCTACTGATGAAGTACTTCGTCCTGAAGCATGTGGAGATGGTGATCTTCGGCTACTCTTTTGAAATCTTAACTTTAAGTAGCATTTGTGGCACAATACTTCTCCCGCCTGAATAAATATTTTATAAAAGTCATGCATTCGCTTTGCATCATCACGTGTCTTAATTCGTTTACTGCAACCAGCGATCTTACGAACGTAATGATTACATAAAACACATCTTGAGTTGTCTGTTTTTGGTATCTTGAGTGGTGGTTCCTGATTTGTGTTTGCCATTTTTACCTGTTAATTTCTTATATTCAGTTATTTTAGTAAAATTTTTGTTTAATTATTTGAAAATAATAAGAATTACAAGTTAGTATTTTTAAGACTCATCTATATTTTAAATTTCTAGTTTAACCCATAAAAGTTTACGGTTGAACCAGCCAAGGTATTGAAAAACTAATTAGGGGATATTATTGCCCATTGGCACAAAAGATTTAAGACATAGTAAAATAAATGGTTTATAAACAATTTGTTTAACAATTTGCTGAAAAAATAATTTTACACAGAAAATAATAGCGCCATTCGATTTTACGGTAAAAGTTGCAAAAGAAACATATATATTAGTGTAAAATATACATAAAAGTAGCATGAAATTATTTTTTTGCCAAATTGTTTAAATAATTTCCTTATAAACAATTTAATACAGAAAATAAATTAAATACAGAATGTAATTATAGTAACAAATAAATATTAAAACAATTAATTTTACTCAATATTTTATTTTGAAAATAATTAATAGAATTGAATATATAAATATTGAATATCAATTATCGCAAACAATATGCAAAATAAGAATTTACTAGGAACTCTTGTTAAATGTAAGACAAAATAAAGTAAGAATTTATTCATTTAATTTCTGAATAGCAAGAATTTACTATGAACATTTGCTAAATGTAAGATAAAATAAAAGTGTAAAAGTGTAAGGTACTGTATAGTAATGTTTTTGTAAGAAGTGCAGAATATAAGTATAAATATAAATAAATATTAAAACAATTGATCTCACAAAATACTTCCTTTGAAAATAATTAATAGACTTTCCTAAATATTATCGCAAATATTATGTAATGCAAGAATTCATTAGGAACGCTTATTAAATGTGAGATAAAATAAAAGTATAATAGAATTTGTACAACAGCATTACTTTAAAATTGCCTTACATATTAGTTGGGAAAGCTGATATTCACAATTTATAAATTCATAGAGTAAATTAATATTTTCAAAAAAAATACAGATAAAAAATAAAAATTAAATATTTTTATCAGCTCAGTATTTAATAACTGAATGTAATTCTTAAATTCGGCCTAAGAGCCAAGCACGAAAATTAATTCTAATTTTTTCGGAACGGTATCTCTTGGTTTGAGATTACTAAGTTCCATCAAATTAATAATCCTCGAATTTTTACAACGGGAAAATAGGCGAGAAAAATATTGGTCCGAAAAGTCGCTGAAGCGGGAATTGAACCCGCGTCTTTCGCTTGCCGGGCGACTGCTCTTACCACTAAGCTATTCAGACCCTTTCGATCCTATATTTTTCATTTTGCCTTATAGTGGATGTTAGTAAATAGCGCCATGAATTCGGTCGAGACGCAAATCTAAATTAAATATTTTTATCGGCTCTCAGTATTTAATAACTGAATGTGATTCTTAAATTCGGCCTAAGAGCCAAGCACGAAAATTAATTCTAATTTTTTCGGAACGGTATCTCTTGGTTTGAGATTACTAAGTTCCATCAAATTAATAAAAGATACCGTTCCGAAAAAATTAGAATTAATTTTCGTGCTTGGCTCTTAGGCCGAATTTAAGAATCACATTCAGATAATAAAAAATGTTACAATATAGTTTTTAATTAACTTTTTTATAAGGTTGTAGACTTACATATACTTATTACTGCTTCTTGACACTATCTGTGATTTTCAAGGAGTTTATAATGCACGGCTCTTGAAATCACCTCTCACTGGCATTTGCCCTTTGCTTTTGAGGAAACCGTGCAAAAACTCAAAAGAATGGAGTGGCTCGTTGTATTTTGAGGTTACGAAGTATCTTTCTGCCTGTGCCTCTATTATTTTGTTCTTTATATTTGTATTGTTTTATATTACTTTTATTACCTCCGGCAAGTACAATATAGAATCAATCTGAAACTCCTTTCTAGGCCTTTTCTTTTCGAAAAGAAGGTCTAGAAAGGCAAAAAACTGGGAACTGCCATTTTCTTTTCAAAAGTTTGACAAATAATCGTTACTTCACTTTTCTTTTTCACTGCCACTTTGTGCATAAAAGTTTTATAAATAATTGCCACTTTAATTTCTTTTTCACTGCCACTTTGTGTTTAATACAAATATCATCACTTTATATTGAACTAATTGTAAGAGCGCACTTTAATTTCTTTTTCACTGCCACTTTGTGTTTAATACAAATACCATCACTTTATATTGAACTAATTGTAAGAACGGCAATCGGCAATGTCATCAGCTGGGTGTATGAATACGCATATGGTACGCATGCACCCAGTTAACAAAGAGTGCACTAAAAGTGTCTGTTGAAAGTAATGTTTAATATATTAGATGGCCTCACTAATGAAACCTTATTTAACGTAACCACTGCACTTAAAACATATTTTTAACTTAATGTAAAAAAAAATAACAGAATTTTGTTAATAATTAATGTCTAATATTATTTTTAGCTTGAAAAAAATTAACAATTTTAAAGATACATAAAAATTTTTATATAATTTTTGTGACACTCGGTACACGGAACAGAAAATTCTGTATGTATATACATATGTATAATTACATACATTTTTTTCGAATTCAATTTTTGAACTGTCCCGTAAATACCTGCTGTGAAACATAACTGTTGATACGCATAAGTCTACAACGTTATTTTTATGATATGCTGCGCATGCGCATTTGTACCAAAACGATTTACTTTAAGATATATCTTACGGTAGCATTTTTCTTCATATCTTAAGAATCAGACATCGTATTGAATTGGTTCAAAACAGAAATAAAATCTGAAGGACTCCAGTTTGTACTTAGTAATCGTATGAAGAATTAAAAATTACATTTTTATGTGTTTACACTTTAAACGTATTTAAACATTTGAAAGAAGAAATTATTAACAGATTTAATTGAACCGTTTTGATACCGATTTCTGCTAGTAAAATAACGTGCAGGGAGGTTTATAACTTATAAAAATTTTTCTTTACTTTTTTTCATATTTCTCCGATTTATCCATCGAAAATTGTTAATATTTGAAAGAGTATCTCTACATTTAAGATTTTATTATATACACAAAAAATGATTCCATGAATATAAAGGTATTTTCATATTTTCAACGTCGTGAAATCCACTAGAAAGGTTTAGTAACCTAAAGAATGATTTTTGCGGTTCTTCCCCCTTTTTTCCATAGAAACCCTAATAGCACACATATTCGAAAAAAGTTCAAGGGACATCCAGAGAATGTTAGGATGTCCTCTGGATGTCCTCTGAACGTCTTTCGGATATGATGTGCTGTTAGGGAAAGCATATAATACTTTAAAAACTGCGTGAATGTTTGCCAACTCTAATTGACAAAAGGTTATTGAATAAATCTAAAGGTGTTTGAGAGTGACTCTGAAGGTACCACGCAACTTATTCGAATAATTAGAAAATGGTAAAAAATATGGTTTTTCGTCATTTTGAATACAGCCCACCACTCAAACCTGTATAAAAATTATTGGAGAATTTGAAATTAATTAAAATACATGTTTTAAAAAATCTGGGATTGCTGCCCTTTTAGCTTTGAAAATATAACGGTTTTGAAATATTTTGAATTTTTTTACCTCGAAGATGACCTTGGAAAAATCTAAAAAAATTTGAGTATATTTTGGTGTATGGCCCCTATATACCTAATTTTTTTCAGATATTTCGACCTCGGCGTTCCCGAGATAGAAGGCAAAATAACCTAAAACAAACGGTTTTTCGCGTTTTTGAGGACGGCGCACCTATGGAAACTTAAAAAAATTGGTTGGTATATTTATAACAAATTAGAATACGATTTTAAAAAGAAAAAATTCGATGTATGGTTTTTGTTTTAATGTTATAACGATTTAAACCATTTCGGAATTTTTTTTACCTTGAACATGACCTTGGAAAAATCTAAAAAAATTTGGGTATATTTTGGTATATGACCCCTATATACTCAAATTTTTACAGATTTTTTTAGCAGGAAATTTCCGAGAAAAAAGTTAATATACAAGAAAAGTGATTTTTAACCACCCCAGGAAGGAGAGGGAGGAGGGGGAGGCGGGCAGGGTGATAGAAGTTATTCTTTTTAATTTACAAATAAGTTCCAATAGGTTTTTTTCGAAAAGCGGAGTGAGGGCATTTCGACTATTTTAATGGGAAATACCCTTTCCCATAGAGCTATGGAGGTGTAATGGATTTCTAATGAACATCTATAAGAGATTTGTAGAGGATATTTCTTATGGAGGTAGGATGGATGTTTAATGGACGTCTGTCTGATTTCCATCGTGGAAGTAAATTTCCCATATTGCTATGGAGGTGTAATGGATTTCTAATGGACGTCTATAAGAGATTTGTAGTGGATATTTCTTATGGAGGTAGGATGGATGTTTAATGGACGTCTGTCTGACTTCCATCGTGGAAGTAAATTTCCCATAGAGCTATGGAGGTGTAATGGATTTCTAATGGACGTCTATAAGAGATTTGTAGTGGATATTTCTTATGGAGGTAGGATGGATGTTTAATGGACGTCTGTCTGACTTCCATCGTGGAAGTAAACATCTCATAGAGCTATAGAAGTATAATGGATTTCTAATGGACGTCTATCTGACTTCCACCATGGAGATAGATGTCCTATGGAGCTATGGAGCTTTAAAGAACATCCACTGGATGCCAATTTCTATGTGGGTTATAATCATTTAAATTATTATCATCATTAACATCATTATCATCATTAACATCATTATCATCATTAACATAATCATCATCATTAACAGCATCATCATTAACATCATCATCATCATCATTAACATCATCATTATCATTAATATTATTATCATTAATGATATTATGAACATTTTTATTTATTTCATTAATAAGAGCATTGACGTCATTTTGTGATGTTTATTCGCTATCCAAAATATCTGAAATACAATATTCTATTATTTTTATTCTTTAAAGAGTTTGTTTTTTTAAATATATATATGTGTGTGTGTGTGTGTGTATACATATATATTTATATTTATTTATATTATATGTATATTAAATTACCTAAGTAGAGCAAACAAATGTATAAAAAATGTTTAAAACTAATTTTCAAACATATTTTAAAAATATTAAAATAATTGATTAAGTCCCTTTTTATTCATTAAAAAAACCTTTATTTTTACGTTAATGTAATATAAATATTTATTTAACATTTATTAAATATTTAATATTTCATTAATAAAATATTAATAAAATAAATATTTTATTAAATATTTTATTAGTAAAATATTAAATATTTAATAAATGTTAAATAAATATTTAATATTTCATTAATAAAATATTAATACAATATTAATAAAATAAATAATATTTTATTAATATTTTATTAGTAAAATATTAAATATTTAATAAATGTTAAATAAATATTTATATTACATTAACGTGAAAATAAACGTTTTTTTAATGAATAAAAAGGGACAACCAATTATTTTAGCATTTTTAAAATATATTTGAAAATGAGTTTTCAACATTTTTTATACATTTGTTTGCTACTTGGGTATATACATATAGCTGGGTATTCCGTAATTTGCAATAAAATTTAGAAATCAAAATTATGAGTTCTCCAAACACGAAATAGAAAATTTTTATATATTCGTTTTTTATACTTTTCTATATTTATTGAGTTTTTAATGTTATTTATTTATATTTATTAATTCATAAACTATCACAGGATATTTATTAATTCATAAACTATTACTTCACAACAAATTTTTCCCTGCAAACTTGAAATCAAAATAATATATCTGATGAGAATGCTGCTTACATAAGCTATTTGGAAACAGCAGTTTTAAATTTACCGCTTATCTGTGACGTCACACTTTGACAATCTGATTGGTAGCGTTCGCAAGAGCATATCCTTGTATTTATACCATGGAGAGAAGTAATGCTGGTGCTTGACTCACAATCAGAAGACGTTGAAATTGAATTTGCAGAAATTAATGCATTTTTATTCGAATCCTCAATTGTACGATCCTCACCCTCACTCATGCTCTTCTGACAGTAGTTCCTATATAAAACAATTTTTTCGTTGCAAAAAATAATCTAATTTATTTTTAGTTAGAAAATAATTATCTTACCTGTGATTTATTAATCTAGTTTTTGATGTATTCGCGAGTATTCTGTTGCAATATAAACATAAAGCAACAATTTTATCATTTTTTTAAATTTTTTTAAAATTTCCTTCATCCCAATAACAATGTTGCGGTCGCCCACTATGATTAATAATTTATTGTTATTTTTTAATATTTTTAAAAATATGAAGTTGAAAAAGAGACCAACTTTAATAATGTCAAAGTCAACTATAATTTATAACTTATAACATAAAATAACAAATAATCAATTATCAAATGCACCTGCATCGGCTGCAATAATTATTGGCTCATGTACAGTACCGTCCAAAATTATATCACCTTTTGATTTTTTCAGCATAACTTGTTTAGTGCACGGATCTCTATCAAATCATAACATGTTTTGAAGGTTGGTATAACATTGAATTATAATTCAATATATGTTATACCGTCCTTCAAAATATGTTATTATTCGTGTAGAGATCCGTGTACTTTAAAACAAGTTATGCTGAAAAAATCAAAGTGTGATATAATTTTGACCGGTACTGTAGCGCCATCTGTAAGTTTTATACATGAATTACATGTCAAAAACTTACCACGTATAATACATAGTATAATACGTCATGTAAAAATGTATTATACTTCACGTATTAAGGCCATCGCACACGAATTTCCGTAACCGTAAGCATAAGACGTAACGTAAGAATTATTTTATGTCTAAAATATGTGTATATATTTATATATATTACATATTAATATTCTTTAAAATTATTAAATATCAAATCATACATAAATCAGATATATGTATACATATGTCATGCAATGAACATAAATCGAGTAGAAGAATAGAGCTGTGCCATAACCTTTTAGTAGCAATACTCATATATATATGTATACAATTCTTCATACGGAAAAATTTCAACCGACTGAAATTCATGTTACGTGTTAAGATTATGGTTATTTCTGATCTTACGAAATAATTTAGATCAAAGCTAGTTTTTGATTGGTTCTCGAGCTTATGATTACGTCTTATGCTTACGGTTACGGAAATCCGTGTGCGATGGCCTTTATACCTACCCAACCTACCCAACCCTGCCTATAAATCAAATAGAGAGTCCAATATATAATAAGAAAAGTCACCCGGATGTGACATCTGGAATGCATAAAGCTAAAGCAATAATCTGATTGGTTTTCAGCTTAAAGGCCATTGCACGTACAAAAATTTTAGTCGTAATCGTAAGGCCGTAAGCAAATCGTCCAATTTTATTTTCTATAGTTACATGTCATATGATATGAAAGATTATAGATAAAAAGAGCCTCGTGAGAGAGACTTCGGAACTCTTTGATGATACGTCATCTCGCTCGCTCTTTATTCGTTCTCGCTCTACCTTCGACGACATCGAGAACCTTTCCTTATCTACAATAAATTCACGAATGTAAATATCTTTTAAATAAAAACTAAAACTTTTAATTTGCATTTTATCGGTTTAAAAATAATTTTAATGGATAATTTAGCGATTAAAATGACACCAAACACGACATAAATCGGATAATTTTTAATTAAATATGTAATTTGAATTACTTGTTCAGTGAAAAATTATCCAATTTATGTTATAATTGATGTCATTTTAATCGCAAAAATCTTATTAATCTAATAAAATTACATTCAAAAATATCAAATAGAAAATATAAAAAATTTAATACAAACAAAAGCCATTTGTCACATAAATAAAACAAGCCAGAAAAGTAAAATAAGTAATATTAAACCTCGGAAGAGATTTCAATGCTTGTTTACGAGATATGAAAGAAGAAAAGAAGAAAATAAAAAGAAAGAGAGAGAGAGAGAAATTTGACTTTTATTAAATTTGTTACATTTTCTATATGTAATTTCCATAATAATGTGTATAATAATATATATATAATATCTGAAATAACGTGGAAAATGTGTGTATATATATATTATAAATTTAAGAGCTAAATTTTTCTTTTTAAAAAATACTGTGAATAAATGTTTTTATTATTTGAAAAGAAACATCGTCATTTCGAAATATATACATGTACGATATATTTAAATAATTATATATATATATATATATTTCGTATATACTCGTATATACATATATATACTCTAAAATGATTTTTTTTTTAAATTGCATTTCTCGTGTTACTATATACATGTATTATTTTATCATCTCTTACAATTAGATTTAGTTACTATTTCTCACTCCGGCCGCAATATTACTGAGAGGGCGCTAGTACACAGCGCTCTTTTTCCAGTCACACTAACTCCCGTAAGACCATCGGTCTTTAATAGTACCTCGTCAGTGGTATATCTTTCATTCATCTTCAAATCCAAATATATACCGTTAATATACAAGATGTATTTGTCTACAAGATATCAAAAACATCGAAAGATATCGAAAAGATATCGAAAAAATATCGGAAGATTGAAAAATATCGAAAAAATCGAAAGGACGCTACTGTGTATCCTTTACCGGAGGTAACACGATTTCGGGAATATTTAAAACAATGAATTGAAATATCTCATGAACCGAAACATATTTTTTAAAAGTTAACCATATCAATCGAAAGCCTGAATGTTTCCGCGTAAAATGAGACCTTAACGAAATTGATAGCTGCACTGGTTGCAAAAATATGAATTTTCTAATTTTTTTTTCGGCTGAAAATAGGTTTGTTCGCGTTGCTTGCACCTTTTACACTTCAATTCTAGTGAGTTCTCTAGGAATATAATAAATGTATAATTTTATTTAGTTATTTGTACAAAAACTCGAACGCCAAAGTGCACATAGGTTATCAAAATGGCGTACGAAGTAAATATTAATGAAATATTAGATAATATAGAAGAAATAATGGATACGTCTGACGACGATGATTTACTTTTACCTCTAGTTCCAGCATATCCAGAGGCTATCTACTATGCTGGTATGTAAATAGTATATATGTATATATTTTACTTAATAAAATAAATAAAATGTTTATTATAATACTATATAATAAAATAATACAGATACTTATAATACTAATAAAATAATACAGATACTTATCAGTAAATAATTATTAATATTAATATTAATAATTATTTACTGATAAAAGAACAATTTCTGTATATTTTTATATTTTAGATGACGAAATGCTATATTTAATACAATTAGGATTAAGAGGTGTTCAACGTATTCATCACATCAAAGTCAATAATTATATAGAAAATGTTGTTCGAAATTATATTAATAATGATTTTATTATGCATTTTCGCTTGTCACGTCCAGTTGCATATTATCTTATTGAGCATTTTACAACATCTGAAATCTTTACATCTCTACAAGGTATTTCACTATTATTTATTTTCAAACTGCATATAATTTGTAATATCAGAAATTGTCTATTTATTTAATAGACTAAGTATGTTTTTCATTTAGCGACACAAGTCGACACAAGCTATCTTTATTCTTACAGAATGTAGAACAAAGATAGAATGATGCTTGTGTCGACTTGTGTCGCTAAATGGAAACCATACTAATTTATAAAATAGATGTAGTTTTATTGTTTATTGGTAAATATATTTAGCAAAGCTAATCAACATTGCAGAATATGCAGGATATGCACCAATTTCAGCAGAAAAACATATTTTAACATATTTGTGGTATCTTGGACATGAAAGTGCAGGATATCGCGATGTCGCTGATCGGTTTGGCATTACAATTAGTACATTGCATGTCATTTTAACAAGAGTAACAAATTTTGTAATGCAGCTTGCGCCACATATAATAAAATTTCCTACATTACAAGAAAAAGAAGAAACAATAGCATATTTCTTGGAAAAGAAACAGTTTCCTGGAATCATTGGTATTACATTTATAATCCATTTTTGTTAGATTATTATGTGTAAATATTATATTTATAATTTATTCATATACATGCAACTTAAAATTTGTTTATAGGTGCTATGGATGGCACGCACATCCGAATTGATAAACCAACGCAAGATCATGATTCCTATGTTAATAGAAAACAATATTTTTCTATACACATGCAAGGTGTAGTAGATCATAAACTGAAATTTGTAGATGTGTTTGTTGGATACCCCGGATCTGTACACAATGCCAGGGTTTTTCGGGAATCTGATTTGTACGAATGTCTTCAGGAAATCTGTCCAAGTAAGTGATATATTTACGTTATTAATATATTCATTATTTTATATTAAATTATATAAAAACAAATTATTTTTAGAAGGTTCTTATATATTAGGAGATAGTGCATATCCTTGTTTGGAATGCCTAATGGTTCCATATAGAGATAATGGGCATCTGACACGAGCTCAGAGGCATTTTAATAGTAAATTGAGTTCGTGTCGTGTAGTAATTGAAAACGCATTTGGTTGTTTAAAACAAAGATTTAGACAATTGTATCACTTCAAACTTCGAAATATTGTACGTATGGTACAAATAATACATGCTTGTTGCGTTTTACACAATTCGGCAAGTATATGCGATTTAGAATTACTGGAGCCTCCACTTCAGGATGATTATCCTGATCCAGAAGCCAATATGATAAATATTAATAATGATGAAATTATTCCTGAAAATCAACGTGGTCGCATTTTACGAGATGAGTTATGTCGTCAATTAATTGCTCAATAGTATGCTAATGAAACAAATAATAATTATAGTAATTCAGTGCCAACTGTTTCTTTAAAGAATTTATAGAATTTTTTTTAGTTTTTTTATTTCAAATATTTTGTATTATTTTAAAAATAATTCAAAAACATTAATACTACAATAATGTTTAAAGATTCAACGCAGGTAAATATTAAGAAACTTTAACAGGAAAAAATGTAGCATGTTTCTGATATAATTATATTCTCTGTGAAATAATATTTTAGTTATAATAAACAATAATTAATACAAGTATATCCTTATATCACAAAAACAAAATTGTGCGACAATTCTTATTATTTTATTGTAATAGTACATGTCTCAATTATGTTTAAAGTTATTGATCACGTCTTATTTTTTAAAATTATATTTTATATTGCTGTCACTTATGCATACAAATAAAAAATGATAATCATGGGATAAAATTTTATTTTAGTGGAAAAATTAAATTAAATTAAGTAGAATATTGTATTCATTATATAAATATAACTTAAGAGATATGATTCCTATGATCTATTTACAATATTGTATCATCAATAACTTCCATAATTACTAACAAAAAAACTTCAAAACTTAGAAATATTGTACGTACACTACTATAATGTTTCTAACTTACAAGTATTGCATTTTGTACTGTCACTTAAACTTACATAGGGTACTTTCCGATTCACGCATGATGCGCATAATGCATCATTTATTCTTATTGTTCACCAAATGTTAAACAAGGATAAATGATGCATTATGCGCATCATTTGCGTGAATCGGAAAGTACCCATAGAAACTTTACACTTTACTTAGAAATTATAGAAATTATCACAGATTTTAATATTATTTTTTATATTAGTAAATAAAAATTCAACTTTTTCTCAAGTAACAAACAAACATTTTAAACAAAACAATATTAAATAATTCTACTTATTAAAACTTATTAAATATTATTAAGAATTAAAACTAATATTAAAAAAAGGTAAGTATTATATAGGACGAATTTTGAAAGATCTCGTTATTCAAAAACAACAGAAATAAATATATATCTTCACTATTATAAGAAAGCTTAAGAAGATTTTATGAACTCAAAGAAACAGTGGGATATTATTTGTACTGAGAAAATGTAGCTATGTCTTGCAAACTTTTTGCAATTTCCTTAAGAATTTCATTTTTTTCATCTCTTTTAACATTTATCATGTCCCACTGTTTCTTTGAGCAGTTAATAAAATCTTCTTGAGCTTTCCTAATATTTCTAAATTCTTCCAGTATCTGTACTTGCATGTTTTCGTTGCGTTGTTTTTCACTATTTTTTTCAGAAATATACGTATCCAGAGCAGCTTGACATTTACTTAGATATGCAGTCGTTGTATTTCGTCGTATCTTATGTGTATTTTGTAGTTCATCTTTTCTCAAGTTTTGTACATTTTCGAGGAGCTCTACTATTTGATGAACTTGGATCACTAAATTCTTCGGAGACGTCAACTATGTTATTAACTCTATAAAATTAATTAATGACATAAGTAAATTTGATATGCACTATTTGTACATATTCTATATATTATATTTACATAGCATTATTTTCTTTATTAGAATTTAGTTGTTCTCTAAGTACCAAGCCATTCCTTCCCGATAAAGCCAATGGTTGTATGTTGTGTTTTTCTCCTAATAAATCTGTTAACTCGCTGTAATTAAAGAGAATTATATTATTTGTAATATTAAGTCTAATATTATATATGTATATGTATCATATAAAAATATGTATTTACAAATACTTACGCTTCATATTTACAAGTTTTTCTTGCTCTTCCTGTTTTTTTATTATTACTGATCATATTTTTAAATGAACGTTCTAGTGATTTTATTTTATTTTCGATTTGTAACGAAGTTACAGAGTAACCATTTTGCCCCATAATTTCCGCAATTTGTTTAATAAAATTTTAAATGTTTTTATTTTTCTTATATTCATAAAATTTTAAATGTTTTTATTTTTCTTACACTTACAAGATTTTTCTTGGATTTATATATATCCAACAACAATTTTGTTGCTGCATTATTCCAAAAGAACTGTGTAGATTCATTGTTAATATTTTGATCATTATCTTGATCATTTTGACCATTTTGATCAATTTGATCACTTAGATCATTTTGATTATATCTTTGATCACTCTGATTAATTTGATTATAATTTTGATCATTTTCATCATTTTGATTATATCTTTGATCACTCTGGTCATTTTGATTATAATTTTGATCACTTTCATCATTTTTATTATAATTTTGATCGCTTTGATCATTTTGATCATTTAAATCGTTTAGATTTTGAGATCTGTTCTCATATATTTTAGTTCTTGATTTAGGAAGTTTTACACAGACTTGAGTGTCTTCAAAAATAAAGTTTATGGTATCACAAGCAAAATTAATTTCATTTTTTTTAATTTTGAACTGTCTTCCATCTGAATAAAAGAGAAGATATTAGAAGATATAATTTCAATATTATATTATTTTATATTATTATAAAGCAAATTTTTAATATAAAAATTTCAAAAATAAAATTTTAAAAAGAAAAATATTTTTTAAAACTAAATATTTATATTTTATACCTTCAATCATGCATATCGCATATCCATCTACATCAAAATTAATATTTCCCATTGAATTTAATATAAAAAACCCACGTAAAATTTTTGGCATTTTGTATTAGTTGTTTTATTCCATATAACAAAAGCTGAAACATATTTATATATGTATTAAAATCTCAATTTGAGATATAAAATTATTTAAGAGGTTATGTATTATTTGATTTTACCTCTCTAACCTACTCCCTACTCCTCCTCCCACTTATCGGCCATCTTTGCACATTTTACTCTTCCTCAAGACCAAGTACAAAAAGTGTTGCCAGAAGTGCAATTGCACTGGTAAAACGAACAGCAGTTATTACATCATGTCCGTCAACAAAAACGAGTTAGTGTACACTTAGTATAAAAGTTCTGAAAGTACATACAACACGAACAAACCTAATGTGTCATTATACGTCGTCGGACTTGTCGAGTCCATTTTGTCCGCGGTCACCCATCCCGGTATAATGACCATGTCCACCGTTGCTTAACCTTTTTAGCGACCGAATAAAAAATGGATCTTATCTAAGATATCTATCTATCTATTTACCTATCTATCTATCTAACTATCTATCTATCTATCTATCTACCTATCTACCTATCTATCTATCTATCTATCTATCTACCTGTCTATCTATCTACCTATCTACCTATCTATCTATTCTATTTACCTATCCGTGATCACCCATCCCGGTATAATGACCGTGTCCACCGTTGCTTAACCTTTTTAGCGACCGAATAAAAAATGGATCTTATCTAAGATATCTCTATCTATACCTACCTATCTATCTATCTATCTACCTATTTATCTATCTACCTATCTATCTATTTACCTCTCTATCTATTCTATCTACCTATCCGCGGTCACCCATCCCGGTATAATGACCGTGTCCACCGTTGCTTAACCTTTTTAATGACCGAATAAAAAATGGATCTTATCTAAGATATCTATCTATCTATCTACCTATCTATCTATCTATCTATCTACCTATCTACCTATTTACCTATCTATCTATCTATCTACTTATTTACCTATCTATCTATCTACTTATCGACCTATCTATCTATTTTATCTACCTATCCGCGGCCACTCATCCCGCTACAATGATCGTGTCCACCGTTGCTTAACCTTTTTAGCGACCGAATAAAAAATGGATCTTACCTTTTTTTGTTTCGATGAGGAATCACAGTCTTTACTGACATCCGCCGCTTCGGGGGAAGCATTGGGTAGTGTGGGACTCCAGTCGAGATGCATCCACCTCATACTGACTACCCACTAAACCTCACCGGTGGCATCCTAACGCTTTTAACGGCAACTCCCCGGGAACCGCTCGCGCATAACTTCCGGGGAGTTGCCTCGCGCCTGCGCAATTGCGCACAAACTAAAAAATCGCGAAATTTAAGAGACCCGGGCCAATGCAAGACCCGGGTCGACCAACTCGAAGAGGGCATTCCAGCGCCACGTGCAATTGCCGGAATGCCCTGCCCACCATTATTTGGACGTGCAATGGCGACCCGAGCTACCCCGCTCGTCACCTGCCCAACTAATGATGGGTTATCACTCTAGATAAGGAAAGGAAAAGGAATTAATGGAAAGGTAAGGTAAGTAAGGTAGGCAATAGGATTAAATAAATAAATAAATAGGTTATACAAGTTTCCCAATCAAATGGAGGATGTCGACGGTGACGATAATAACATCCCTTCGCGTCTACGCTCCTCTTCTTCTTTCATTTTCATAACTGAAGAAGTAAATTCGATGAACGATGTCCAGTTTTCATCATTTTTTAGGATGTTGTCCACCACTTTTTCCAAAGAAAGTCCATAGATCGGGTCTAAGTTCAAGTCTTCCGAAAGTCTGTCTCTCAGGCTTGCCCAACAGGGACAGTCCGCCAGGGTGTGCTCTAATGTATCATCGGCGAATTGGCAATGATAACATTCAGCAGTTTCTCTTTTGCCAACTCGCCAAAGAAAGTGCCCAAAGCTGCCGTGACCAGTCAGCATTTGGGCCGCATGGAAATTGATAGCTCCATGATCCCTTGCTATCCAGCGCACCATGTGCGGTTTCACAGCTTGGATAGTTTTTTGACCCCAGGCTCCGGGTCTACTGAGATACATATTCCATTGCCTTACTAGCAGAACACCCTCATCCTGTCTAATTTCTTTGACAGCGTCAGTACTCCAATCTTCACTATGCCGTAGTTCGGTAATCCTGTTGTAGGTCCTTCTCAGTGAAACTTCCAGCACTCACGGCGGCATGCGAGCGAGGAGAGTGGCCGCGTCGAAAGAAACTGTCCGATACGCGGCAATCACTCTAATCGCGATGGTTCTCTGTACCCTACGTAAGGGACGCAATATTTTATCCGGAGCAAAAGATAACGTTTTACTCCAGACTGGCGCCGCGTACATTGCCACAGAGGTCAATACCCCCGAGTAGAGCCGGCGCTTCCTTTCGCCGGGCCCCCTCAGGTTCGGCATTAAGCGACAAAGCGCTCTAGTAACTTTTGATAATTTGGCTTCTATGTAATTAAAATGTGCCCTAAAATTCCAATTACCGTCAATAATTACTCCAAGGTATTTCATAGAGCTACCAACAACTATGTTAGAATTGCCGACCCTAATCGAGGGCATGACCTCTGGTTTCCTTTTGCAAAAAAGGATCGCTTCCGTTTTCTTTTCGGACACTGTAAGCCCTAACTTGTTAATATGATCAATTACCCTCGCCACCTGGATATTGGCATTAATTATTGCATCAAACAATCTATCCGCAGTTGAGATCACGAGGGTGTCGTCCGCATAACAGATAATCTGACAGCCCTTCTCCAAACGCAATCCTAAAGTAGAATCAAAGGCTATGTTCCACAGGAGCGGTCCAAGGACCGACTCCTGTGGAACACCAGCCCTTACCAGCCTTTCTTCAGTCAGACCATCTGAATTTCTGTAAATCACGGATCTGCTAGAGAGGTAATTTGCCACAATTCTACGAAGGTACACCGGTATGCCCTTCTCTTCCATTGCCGACAAAATCACAGCCCACGGGATGGAGTTGAAGGCATTCGCGATATCCAGCCCTACCGCTATCGCAATACCACTATCATCGATCACATTCTCAGTGTAATCTTTAACCCGAATAAGCGCATCTATCGTGGAGCGATTCCTACGGAAGCCAAATTGGTTATCCGAGAGTGAATGCTCTGGATTATTTTCAAGCCACATGTTGACGCGCATGGAAATTACTCGTTCCAACGTTTTGCCAACTTCGTCGAGCAAACAAATTGGACGAGCCTTTACTTCTTCCAGAGCATTCACAGGACTCTTGGGAATGAGGACCAGAACGGCTCTTTTCCAAGCCACCGGAAAAATTCCTTCCCTTAAGCAAAGTGTAAACAAATTTGCCAAATGACTTGTAATTATCTGCGGAACCCTTTTCAAAATTACCGCCTTGATATTGTCCGGTCCAGGTGCGGCGTCCCTAATGACCCGTTTTCTAGTGAACTCCTGAACCTCTACGATATTCACATCTAATTCCTCGTCCCATTTTTCCGCAGGAATCGCAGGCGCATTTTTAATTCCCCTATTATCGGAGAACAAAGAGTCCAATAAGCCAGTTAAAACATCGCTATCTAAAGTTTCCGATAGGGCAAGACTGGATCTACGTAGCTTACTAAGTACCAACTTATATGGGAGTGCCCATGGATCCTCTTTGATCGATGCAATCAACTCCCCCCATGAACTGTGCTTGGATCTTTTGATGGCTCTTCTCAGAGCTCTCTTCGCAGATCCGTAATTCGTTGCAGCCGCGCTAATATCAGCCGTGTTACCTCTTCTTCTAGCTCTAGTGAGGCGTCTCCTCGCACGCACAGACGCCACTCTAAGCTCGGAGATCTCCTCCGACCACCAGTACATTTGTCTTCTCTTATTATTCGTGTGTATTAAAGGTGTAGAAACATTACACGAATCATTAATTACATTAATCAGCCATTTGGCATAGAGATTCGGAGAAGGAGAAACTTCTTCCGGAATTTGAGCGTCTACGATAAATTCTAAAGTAGCAACAAACAATTCTTTGTCCATCTTTTTAAAGTTCCACCTCTCTCGCGGATTCACCTTTGGCTAAGGAAAAGTTGACTATATTAAACTCAATGTACCGATGGTCGGAGAGAGATTCCGTATTCTTAAGTACCGACCAATCCAATATACGCTCAAGGAGACTCGATGTCGACCATGTTAAGTCGACGATCGAGTCCCCCTGAGGCCTTACACAGGTACGTATATTTCCCTGGTTAACCAGACATAGATCGCGAGCCGCAGCCCACCTCTCCCATAACTCCCCCTTCTGTTCGTGGAGGAGGAGCCCCAGAAGACCGACCACGCGTTAAAATCGCCGCAAACAATAGATGATCCTGACAGGTTGCCTATACAATCATCCAGGTCCTCGAGAAAGCTCACAAAGACTCCAATATTGACATTAGGAGAGACGTAACACGAAAGAAAGTTCACATCTCCGTATCTAACGGCCACGAGCCCCTTTCCGCGCATAACAAACTTGCAAATAATTCCCCCAGAGCTCTCCGCCCTCCACATGATTGCAGCCAACCCGCGCACTCGCAAACCAACGATTGGTTTCTTGAATATTTATCGGAGGTTCCGATATTACACTTAAACCTATATCATCCTCCGCAGTATGCTGTTTAAGCAGGTCTAGCGCCGGCCAACTTCTGTTTAAGTTAACTTGGGTAACCTTAATGCCCATCTTATCTATCTATCTAACTATCTATCTATCTATCTATCTACCTACCTACCTATCTATCTATTCTATCTACCTATCCGCGGTCACCCATCTCGGTATAATGACCGTGTCCACCGTTGCTTAACCTTTGTAGCGACCGAATAAATGGATCTTATCTAAGATATCTATCTATCTATCTACCTATCTATCTATCTATCTACTATCTATCTATCTATCTATATACCTATCTACCTATTTACCTATCTATCTATCTACTTATCGACCTATCTATCTATTTTATCTACCTATCCGCGGTCACTCATCCCGCTACAATGACCGTGTCCACCGTTGCTTAACCTTTGTAGCGACCGAATAAATGGATCTTATCTAAGATATCTATCTATCTATCTACCTATCTATCTATTTTATCTATCTATCTATCTACTATCTATCTATCTATCTATATACCTATCTACCTATTTACCTATCTATCTATCTATCTAATCTATCTATCTATCTATCTATCTATCTACTTATCTACCTATATGTATTAAGAGACACGGTAGTGTCTCGCGCCAAGACCACGCGTAGCGAGCCTTTTTTTTGTATCGCAGGGGAAATCTCCAAGGAGATACCCTGGATCCGCGGGGACGGAGTCCAGGGTTATGTGGGTTTTAGGGGCGCGTTGGCCGCCCCCGACTCACTAAAACCCCTGCGGTGGCCATACGGGGCATTGGTTGGGACCCTCCGGGAACGAGCAATTGCAGTACTTCCGGAGGGTCCCTGCCTGATCTTACCCGTGGTTTCACTGTCCAGTTTTTATGCTGGACAGCGAACCCAGCTCCTCTCTTTTTGTTGGGAGAGGAGCCCTTCTGTTCTTGGTGTTGCGGCGCAGAGGGGCCACGCCTCCACGCCGCGCCCTCTTGGGAGGGAGTTGGTATACCCTCCCGGGGGGGGGACGAGGGTTCGAATCTCCCGTTCGAACCCCCGTCCCCTTCCCTTTCACCCGTAGTGTGTATGGGAGAAGGGGGGTATTGCTTTTGTTCTTTAGGGGAGAGTTAAGCCTTTCCCCTTCTTCCCGTTGAATGTTAGGGGGAGCATCATCTCCCCCTATTACTGTCATCCTCCTCTCTGGGGGTGGGGCCTGACTCTCCCCCGGCTACCGCCTTGGCGAGAGCCCCCTCCTCTCCCCGGCAACCAGGTGGGGTCGTCTTTCTCCACTCGAGATTCGGGGGTAGCGTGTCTTCCCCGCCTCCCCAGCCCCTCCCGCTCTCTTTCGGCCGTCTCCTTCCGTAGCATTACTCTGTTACAGAAGGAGACGACCGCCTTCCATGCTTCATCACTCCCGACCATCCCTTTGACGACGGCCGGGAGTGACAGGTCCTCCCCGATAACCCCGGTGAGGACACGGCGCTCCTCATCCCACGCTGGACAGTGTTCCAGCGTGTGCTGCGCCGTGTCCCTCACTTCCTCGCAGTGGTGGCACTGCGTCGCGCTCTCCTTACCAATTTTGTGCACGTACTCGCCAAAGCATCCATGCCCGTCGAGCACCTGCGTTAGGTGGAACGACATCTTGCTGCCGTGAGGCCTTCCCATCCATTCGTCTAGCACCGGCCTCACGGCCCCGACGACCCTTTCTCCTGATTTTGTAGGAGGAATGGAAGTGAGATATTCCTTCCATTCCTCCACAAGTTGTCGTCGGGCTTGGAGCCTTACGACACCCCGGACCCTATCAGTAATGGGTACCTCCAACCCACGAAGCTCCCTTATTCGCTCGTGCACTCCGGTGTGTGCACGAGCCACGAGCTCCATGGGCGGGAGACCCGCCAGTACCGAGGCCGCCGCATGCGAGACCGTCCTATAACCGCGTACGACGCGGATGGCCACTCTGCGCTGAATTCGGCGCAGAACATCCCGAATGCGCTTCGTGGCCACCGCCTCGTCCGCCCAAACCGGTGCCCCGTACATGGCTACCGAGTTGACGGTGCTCGCTTAAAGCCGGCGCACCCGATCGTCCGGTCCCCCCAGATTTGACAGCAGCCGGCTAAGTGCTGCTGCCACTCTGTCCATCTTCTCGACCAGACGATCGAAGTGGTCGCAAAAACTCCATCTCCCGTCCAGCTGGAGTCCAAAGTATTTCATGCTCTTTCCCAGCTAGACGGGTATGTCGTCCACCTTTATGTGGGCCACTGGTGGCCTCCCATGGGAACCATCATGAAAGAAGATGGCTTCCGTTTTCCTGGGAGCCACCCTTAGGCCCATTCTTCTAGTAGATCGCACGACGCATGCCACCGCGAGGTTTGCCGTCCCTACCGCTTCCCCCCAGTCTTCTCCCCCGGCTAATAGTAACGTGTCGTCTGCATAGCAGACGACATTACAGCAGGGAGGAGGGCAGTCCTTATCACGCGGTCGTACGCGATGTCCCAGAGTATGGGTCCTAAGACTGACCCCAGTGGGACACCGCAGTACATCTCCCTCTGGCAATTGGTACCGCTCTTGTCGCGGTACCCCAGGCCCCTTCTCTGAAAGTAGGACTTAATCACCTCCACGAGGTATTGAGGGACGCCGTGGTGTCTCAAGGCGTCCCCTCACCTTTCCCCAGAGCAGAGTGTTAAAGGCATTTGTAATATCTAACGATATTGCCACCAACGCCCTGCCCTCTCCCGTGTTGGATCGCACGAGGGAACGCACACGCAGGATCGCGTCCGTAGTTGATCTTCCCTCGCGGAATCCGAATTGCTCCTCGTGGAGGTTCGGTCCCACTTCACTGAGATGCCGAACGAGTCGGTTCGCTATCACCCTTTCAAGAAATTTGCCGATCTCGTCCAGCAAACAGATAGGCCTGTATGCCGAGGAAGCTCCCGCCGGTCTGCCCCCCTTTGGGATGAGGACCACATTAGCCCTCTCCCAGACCGGGGGGAAATATCCCTCTCGGAGGCATCCCGAAAATAGCTGTCGAACTGGCTCGGACAAGTGAGCCAAGGCAATGACCCATACCCGGCCGGGAATTCCGTCGGGACCCGGGGCTTTGTTTCCCCGGGCCCGTAATCTCTTTATTATCCCGGCCATCTCGTCGCTGGTTACTTCCAAGTCCTCGTCCCACTCCACGGGTTCCCGTTCGAATAGTTCGGGAACCCTTTCTGCTCTTGGGAAGAGTGTGGAGAGGGTATTTTCGAGGACCTGTGGGTCCAGCGACTCCGTCACTGGGGGCGCCCAGTGTCTAATTTTGTTCATCACGATTTTGTATGGGCGCCCCCTTGTCCAGGGTAAGCAATTGCTCATCCCATGCACGTGCCTTGGCCCGTCTGATGGCGGCGCTGAGGCTTTTCTGGCTTCTCGGTAACCCCCCAGGGCCTCTTCCGTTGCCTCGGCGAGGCCGCGTCTCCTCGCTCTCGTGAAGCGGCGTCTGGCTTGTACCGAGGATCTTCGTAATTCAGCGATTTCCTCGGACTACCAGTACGCCGCCCTTTGCGGCCTTGATTTGACTCGGGGGATGGCGAAGTTACATGCCTTGGTCATGAGTTCCCCGAGCCATTCCACCTGGCCCTCAACATCCCCTGGTTTTCTATTCCGGGCCAGGTCGCCGAGAGCACAACTGCCATCAATTTGTCCGAGTCCAATTTTTTCAGGACCCACCTTTTGAGTGGTACCTCCCCCTCCCCGTGGTTGCGGTTTTGCAACCCCGGCGGGCGATGTCGACCCTCATCTGAATGTATAGGTGATCAGAGAGGATCTCTTGGCTCATTACCCGCCAGTTGTCTACACGGTCTATCGCAGAGGGGGAAGCCCATGTCAAGTCTACGATGGAATCTCCCTGCGGCCGGACTAGGGTGCTGCTTGTGCCTTCGTTTAGAATGCAAAGACCGAGCACCGATGCCCAGTCTTCTAGGACCTTGCCCCTTTGGTCAGTACGCCGGGAACCCCATCGCATGGATTTAGCGTTGAAGTCCCCGGCTACTATAATCGGTTCGGGGAGTCTTCTCTGGACGAGTATTGATAGCTCGTCCAGGATGTCCCCGAATTGGGCAGGGTCCACTCTTGAGGAAATGTAGCACCCTACCACCCAGAGTGGGCTCCACTCGACGGCTACATGGGCTCTGCCATCCCCGATCTTAGTACAGGGAGGAGAACCCGTCTCCTGCCTCCACGTTATGGCAACCGAGCCGTTCGCGTCCGCCGCCCAGCACGGGTGATTTGGCAGGACTCTATACGGCTCGGCTGCCACTCCCAATCCATATTTGCCTTCAGTCAGGGCGTGTAGAAAGAGATCTTGCGCCCTGGCGCAGTGGTTCAAATTGGTTTGGAGGAGGTCTCTTTTCTTCATATTTTACTGAAGTTCTTAGGCCTCCTCCATGACCACTTCCATGATTTGCTCCGGTTCCTTGGCTGGAGTTTCTTTGGCTGCTGGAGCCTCCTTTTCTTCTGTTGTCTGAGGGGTCCCCTTTGTCCTTAGTTTCCTTTGGGGTTTGGGGGTTTCTCTTGCTCTTCCTGCACCGGCTTAGTTGGGAGTTCCTCTCCTTTCTTTTCTCCTGGCGCTTCCTTCTCCTGCGGTCTTTTGTTTCCCCTTCCCTTTCCTTTGTGTTTTTTCGGATGGCAGCTATCGCTGCCGATCCTGTGGTTTGCCGGCAAGCCGGCCTCCGCGCACAGGGCACACCTAGTTTTTGCGGTGCATCCGCTGGCTTTGTGACCGGATGCGCCGCAATTGTAGCAATTGCCTCTTCTGTCGGCCGTGTTTGTGCAGTTTTCCTGCACGTGGCCCCTTTCAAAGCATTTATGACATTGAAGGGGCCTCGTCTTCAGCTCTACCCCGGCCGTTATCCATCCCACTTGTATTTTGCCTGCGGCGGCAACCTTGTTTACCGCCGCCAGCGGGCATTGTACCCATAGGGTCCCCATTGCCTTGAGGGGAATCTTATTGCCCCCGTTTTTATTTCGGAGGCGTCACATCCACCGATCCTTACAATCTCTGCCACCACCTCTTTCGTGGTGGCGGATTCATCCAGGCCTCGCACCCTCACCTCTCTTCTCTTCATAGGACGCGCGACCCGGACCCCTTCTTTGTCTTTGAGGACCTCTCGCAGCTTACTTGCGAAGAGGTTCGCTTTTTCCATCTTCCCCTTCCCCGGTATTTCGTATACTAGGGCCCCTGTGACGGCCCTCCTCACCTTAACCCTCTCGATTTTCAGCTGTGCCAGATCTATTTTCTGGCGAGCTAACCGGATGGTATCCCCGTATTGCCCCTCAGGGCACGTAAGCGTTACCGCTGCTGTACGCGGAGTCCTCCTTGTCTTTCCCAAGCCGGCATCCTGGGCAGCCTTCCCCTTGTCGGCCCTCTGAGTAAGAGGGGGGAGGCTTGTGATCCCGTGCCGGCTTTTTCGGGAGGCCTGGTGGGCTGGGTGTTGTTTGCCCTTTCGTTTCTCCTCTCTTTTCTTCGCCCAGGTGTTCTGTTCTTGCGAAGGCGGCTGGAGAGTGAGGGGAGTTTTATTAGAGGGGAACTCCTTTTGCCGGGCAACGTTTATTCCCGATGGTCCGGCTTTTCCTTCCCTTGCCATTTGGCTCGTCACCCTCTGGCTGGTTCTGACATTTTTCGGAACCGATTTCTTCCCCTTCTTATTCTTTCCCTTGTTGGGCCGAGCAGGGACTGCGACCTTGGTCGCGGCGGACTGTGGGCCCTCTTTGGGGGAGACCTTCCCCTTCTTGCTGCCATTCTTTCCCTCGTTGGGCCGAGCAGGGACCGCGGCTTTGGTCGCTGCGGATTGTGGGCCTTCCTTGGGAAAGATCCTTCCCGGTTGGTGAGAGGCTTGGCTTTGGGGCGCTCCTGCGCTCTTCTCAAGTCTGCCTCTCCTATCGAGGAGGCGTTCAATATTGAACGTAAGCGCATCATACGCGCGGCGGCTCTCCTCGCTGTTCACCCCTGGGGGGTACGTCCTCTCCAACTCCTTCGACACCCTTTTAATTGGGGGTCTGTGCGTTGGAGTCGGAGTGGGTGCACTTTCCTCTTCCACGTCGATTTCCATCTCCTCTTCTGCCTGCCCTGGGGGCTCTACGACGATGACGGTGGTTTGTTTCTCCGCTGTCGCCACTTTTTTTGCTGGCTCCTCCCGGTCTTCGGATGCCGTTTTATCTTTCGGCGTCCTCTTCTTCGTGACTTCGCGGCGGATTTTCATTTCGTTGCGAAGTCGGAGGTTCTTGACCCTCAGCTCCCTTACTTGTTTTTAAGGGCCTCCAGTTCGCTCTCCTCTTCTCTTCTTTCTGTTGTGTTTGCCTCCATTATCGGCGCTTTAACATCGAGGGTGTGCATTGCTGTCTGTAATAGACACGCTGCTTCGCCTATCTCTTTCCTTACTGTCCCCTTCATATTTTTGAAGCGGATAGCAATCTTCTTGAGGGCTGTTGTACTGTCCATGGATTGAGCGGATATATCCATGAGAGGGGCTTGCCTCATCTCATCCATACGGTTGGCCACCTTCTCCTCAAGTCTATCCCATGCTTGGCTGTCGGTCAGAGGTATGTTCGGATCGAGTATCTCCCGTTCCTCCTCTTGCTCTCCTTCGCTGCTCCTCTGCCCTCCTAGTCTTAAGCACCTCATAATCCCTGGTCGTGACCGGGCGGCCCTGCTTCCTCTTTTTGGGAAGGGGCTCTTGCTCCACGTTGGGGATATAATTATTATCCTCCTCGTTGGCCACTGTACTACACTCCGAGACTCTCGATGTGCTAGGCCTTGCCTCCACGTCCTCTCTTCGCAGGCGGATGGAAACCTGCTTCACCTCGACCACCTTAGGTTTCGGTAATCGCGGGCCCGGTCTTAATCTCGGATCCTCTGTCCCTCCCTCCTCCTCCTTCTTAATATTAGTAAGGTTTTGTATTTGTTTGCTGAATTTTTAAATAAATGAGGAGGATCCTACCATGTAAGGCAAGATAGAGGTAAGTTTTTCACATTGTTCTCACGGCTACATAAAATCAGTTATTCTCGCGGCTACTCAAAATCAGTTGTTCTCACGGCTACTCAAAATCAGTTGTTCTCACGGCTACTCAAAATCAGTTGTTCTCACGGCTACTCAAAATCAGTTGTTCTCACGGCTACTCAAAATCAGTTGTTTTCACAGATTTTAGGCAGATTTAGGCAGATTAAAAATTAAACGTTTTAAAAATGGCTGGCGAATGGTCGGAACGTGAAAGAATCACTATCCTCATGATGCGTGGATGGGGTGACAACGAGCGATCGTACGCTGCTGTCGCTCGATTATTTAATGAGACGTATCCGAATCGTCGAATTAATAAGTCCACTGTCTTAAAAACAATAGAACGTTTTAGAGAAACTGGTAGCGTAAAAAATCGCCCTAAATCAGGGAGACCATTGTCTGCCACTAACGAAGAAAAACAACTTGATGTTATGCAGACATTTATTGAAGATCCCAATTCTACTATTAACAGAGCCGCTCAAATTCACGATATTGCTCCCAAGTCCGTTTGGAGAATTTTAAAGAAAAACAAGTTCTATCCATACAAATTACAATATGTTCAAGAATTGCAAGACGGAGATCTGGAGCGTCGTATAGGTTTTTGTGAAAGAATGATGGCACTAATAGATGTCCGGCCCATCTTCCCTTATCAAATTGTTTTTACAGACGAGGCAACTTTCACGTTAACGGGAGAAGTTAATAATCAAAAGAATCCGAATTGGGTGCGGGAAACTCACACACAATATCCACAAAAAATTAATGTATAGTGTGGAATAATAGATGGCTACTTAATAGGGCCGTTTTTTTTTTAAGAAAATCTGAACGCTCAAAGATATGAGAGATTACTTGTAGATCAAATAATTCCAGCCATACGAAATATTTTTCCAAATAATTTCGAAGAAATATGGTTTCAGCATGATGGAGCTCCTGCTCATTTTGGTTTACGGCCACGTCAAATTTTAAATGAGACTTTTCCATTACGATGGATAGGAAGAAGGAACAGAAATGAGGGAGGAGAGGATTGGCCACCTCGGTCACCAGATCTAACTCCTCTTGATTATTATCTATGGGGATACCTGAAGAGTAACGTTTACAAAACAAAATCTGAAAACATCCAAGAATTGATACAGCGAATAAGGGATGAAATAGATTTGATATCTTTTGAGACGAATCGTAGAGCCATTTCTGCATTCTATCAAAGATTGGCATATTGTCAGGAAGTAAATGGCAGCCACTTTCAGCATTTACTTTAACACACTGAGTAAAATTTATTTTAAAACACGGAGTAAAAGGTTTTGAATCATTAAAAAGAGATAACAGTTTTCAATCGTCTGTTCTGCAACCTATCACCACTATGTACACATTCACACTTGTTTAGCCACACGCGCGCACACACACACACACATACACACAAGGGATCAAATTCATGCCACTTCCACGCAGTTGATCCTGGATAACACTAAGTGCATGAAATTTCGAAATTTGAACGGCCGCCATTTTGAATGAGGGGGTCGTAGCGACTTAAAATTTTAAGGGTGTGTTTGTTATGAAAAGACCTTTCAAACGAGCCCCCACTCGACCCTTAATCCAATTTAAAATTTTCAACCCCCCTCTTACCCCCGCGTACCAGGTGGTGGGGGATGATCGGTATCCATGTCATAAGGTAGCTTTTTTGATAAATCAAAATACGTGTTTTACCGTTTTTTGATATTTTCATTTTTACAAAAATTATTTAGGGGTTTCCACACTTTTGACAAACCCTGTATAAAGAAAATGGCTTTATTTTTGCTCTACGTGTTATATAAACGGAGATATTACAATGCAAAGTTTGTTTTATTAAAAAATTGTTGGTTCAAGTTTTGGTCATCGTCGTCGACCTTCTCAATGCGCATGTGCGTGACAAAATGTACTGTGTCACGCTGGGGTGCGTTCGGATTCCCCATCCGATGGGTGAGCGTTGGGTGACTGGGAGATGGGCGGAGCAAGAGCTGAGTGTTCCACGAAGCTATGGAATCGGAACGGTAACCGAATGGAAATATAAACAAATATGGAAGTTAATAGACAACGATTAATTGTTGCAGCTGTAGTGCTAGGAGATAATTTACTTAGATCAATTGTAATATTTGATAGTGATTCTGACAGTAGCGATAGTGATACTGATGAAGATGATTTACAATTATGGAGAAAAATGATTCTACGCGGCAGATCGCATAAATCTTTGAGATTGAAAGGTTATGTCGAACGTATAATTCCTCTACTCACAAAGGATCAATTTAGAAAACATTTTAGAATGATTCCAAACGTTTTTGAAAATCTTGAAGCATTACTTGGTCCAGTATTATCAGTTACAAATGGAAAGGCAGTGATTCCAGTTAGAAAGCAACTATTAGCAACATTGTGGCTATTAGCTACTCCTGACTCATATCGGTATGTTATTACAAGTAAAATTGATATTTGCGGATATATTTACTGCTATTTGTGGATATACTTATTGAAAATATGATATAATTTTTCTTTCGTCTAGTTCTGTCGGTGAAAGATTTGATATAGCAAAGAGCTCTCTCAGTTACAGCTTTTTGAGAGTTATTGAAGCTATAAATGAAGCTATAATTGCAGGCCAGTTTATCAAATGGCCAAGAGGTCAATATCTACAAGAAGTAAAAACAGGTTTCAGTAAAAACATTGCATTGTGTGGTATTATTGGTGCTATTGATGGCACTCATATTTTGATAAAACAACCCAGGGTATAATATAATTAGCTACAATCATGATAATTATATATGAACAAATATAAAAATAACTTGTTTTTTTCCTTATATGTTTTTCTTTATGTATATTTTAGAGAGATGCCCAGTTCTACAAAACTTATAAAAAGACGTATGCAATCACACTTCAAGCTGTTTGTGATGATTGCTTACGTTTTACAGATTGTTTTGCTGGCTATGCTGGCTCAGTTGGTAACTTGAGAATCTTACGAAATTCAGACCTTTGGAGAGAAATTCAGATCGACAAACAAAATTACTTCCCTGAAGATGAATTTATCATTGGCGACAAAGCTTATCCAGTATTAAGCTGGTGTATTCCTCCATACATAGATCGTGGTCAATTAACTAATGTAAGTTTACAATTCTATTTTATATGCTATTTTTTATATTAAAATGGAAGCAGTAACTATTGTTATTTTAGATATTTAAGTAGAGATTTGGGTTTTTTATAGGCTCAAAAGAAGTTTAATCACGAGATCTCTGCTAAAAGATCCGTTATTAAAAGAGCATTTGCGTTATTGAAGGGCAGATTCAGGAGATTGAAATATCTTGATATGAATGTTGATGAGATGATACCTTATGTAATCATTGCATGTACAGTATTGCATAACATTTGTTTGGAGGGTGTTGATGATAATGTAGAAGATTTAATAGAAGAAGGAGCTGAAGTGATCGATGAAGATATTTATGATGTAGGTAGGTATAGCTAATGAAGTAGCAGGAGAGATAAAGCGTGACTATCTGTGCAATCTTGTAGCTGGTGTATAGACTTATAAGTAATATCTATTGTCAGCTGAAAGCTTTAATTTATTATTCAAATATAGATTCTATTTTTATAATTGCATTTATGAAAAAATAAAACAGTTATGAAAAACATTCATTTTATTGTTTTTTTGTTACAACTTACATCTAATAAAATCCAGTAAAATAAAAATGCTTACAAACATATTGAACAGCTCTAAAGCTAAATGTTAGAAATTCGAACAGAATTTTCACTTGTAATAAAAATAAAATATTAAAATATATATACATGTTTTCATTATAGTTTTATCTTTGTGATGCTTTTTTTAAATTACTGACTCATCAATAATAACAAAAATATTTAAAGAATAAAGCTAAAGAACAGGCTGTAACTTATGCTGGAATCGACAAAGTGGAAATTGCACACAAGAATTCAAGAGAACTGCTATTATATATATATATATATATATATATATATATATACATGAAAATGTAAAGATAAAGGGGAGAATGTGATAACAGCTAAATTAATTAAAGAAAATCTTCTTTGGGAGCACGCTAAAAGTAATGTAAAAATAAAAGAAAAGGCATGAAAAAAAGTATTGATCTTTATCAGTTCCAACATAAATTATATCTGTTACAGACTGCATAAATTAAGAATCACAATATAACTTACGTTTAAGTAACACATAAGTAACATAACATTAATAAACAAAATGGCATTAATCCAACATTAACTAAAAATATTAATTTCAACACATTACTTACAAAAAATAAAAATAATAAAATGTAAGACTTACATTTCTATTCTAGAGTTGAAATCACAGTAAAGGTAATTGCGAATTTAAAAATAACCAAAATTTGTCCAATAATTTATTCATGGCAGTTTCATAAGCCTTAATCGCTTCAGCTTGGTGTCGCATTCTTTCTTAATGTCGCCTTTCCTTAGTTCCTTAGCTTGTTCTCGTACAGTAGCTGCTTCTTGCTGTAGAAGTGCCCACTTTTCTAGCTCTTTGCTAACTTTACTTTTCTTCTTAGGTTTCTCAGTCTTTTTATTAGTCTTATTTTCTGTAAAATTTTCAATGTTTTCCCTCTCTTCTTCATCTTCAGATGAGAGAAATGCACAAGGTGAACGCGTGTGCTTCTTCAAATTAGAAGCGATAGCTACCGGTTTGATTATAGGTTTTTCACCAAATACTGCGTCCATTTCTTCATAAAATTTGCATGTCTGTAAATCTTGTCCACTCTTGTTTACGTTATTGTCTCTAGTTTTAGTATACATTTTTCTGACATCTTTAAACTTATTTTCACACTGCTTTCCAGTGTACTCCCAAAGAGGATTCTCCTCAATTAATTTTGCTGCGATCATATTCCAAACTTTATCATTTGTAATAGTAATACTCTTGAATTTGTCCTCGTGCAACTTCCATTGGCTTATAAGTGCTTTGACAGCATTCTCGTCTTTCCATGAAGCTTGTTGCTTACTTGAACCTTTAATTAATAAAAAATATTGTAGAAATAGAAGAAATCATAAAAAAAGATTTAATAATTATATAATTTCTGTATATAATACCTGTAATTTTGACTTATTCTACGTGACATTCATTGTCATGCACTTTTTCTCGCATTGTTATATTAAAGTGCTTACACACATTTTTTTCATCTGGGAGGTAAATTATTGTCTGGGTTGAAATGAGAAAAAATCAACTAATGAGAAAAATCAACTTATTTTTAGTTCTCTGCTTTGTTTAACAAAAAGTAATTGACTCGCTTCAACAAATATATTTATAAATACAATTACAAATATATATCAATAAATATATTATAAATACATGACATTTAATTACATATTTTTAATATTGGTAATGTGATAAACATATTTTGTAAAATACAAATAATAGTGATGCTGGCTTCTGCCATAACCTTAATTAGTATATAATTATTACACACAAAATATATTTAGCAATATTTATTACCTTTGAGATCAAACGCCATCAATCTACCATCTTGCACAATAACTTCTCCGGCTTCATTTGTACATAATTTTATATTGTTAAAATCCATATTAAAAACTTTGTTTTACGTTAGGTAAAATAGTATAATTTCGCGGTCTTTAGTCTCTCTCACCCAACCACCCGGCTCTCAGAGCCGGGTGAGTTAGAAGTTCTTCCAAGTGCTCTCTAGTGGGAATCCGAACGCTACTGCTAGTTACTTCTGGGGAGGTTCGGAAGGAATTCGAACGGTTTTTGGGTGCCTGGGAGCACTCAGGTGGGGAATCCGAACGCACCCCTGGGTGACCTTCCTTCTCTCTCTATGCCTAGGCTAGTGAGAAAACGGGCGCTCTCTATTTTTGTGAGGCAACCAGCTATACCTCTGGGACGCCGAGAGCTAGAACCGAAGTTACGGATCTAGGGAATGTTGTAGGTCACAGGAGTGGGGGTATTAGTTACTAGTTGGGAGTATCGAATCTCTTAGCGATATCTTTGATGTCGTTTAAAATAGTGATAACTTGATCGAAAGTTAATTTACCATTCAAATATTCATAGATCAAATTGACTATTAATTGGTAAATCGTATTGCAAATTAAGCCTTGAAGTTGTTTATTCATCTGGATAATAAAAATTCAGGGGTTAATTAATCAAATGAATTTGATATTTATTTAATCGTCTACGAATTCGACGCTTATTTGTGCACCAGGGATATGAAGATTATCTAAGCAGACTATGAGTTGATCGATATCAATAGTTCCTTCTAAAACGTCAGTTAGTAAACTGATAATTATATTTATAATTGAATTTGCATCGTCGTTTGTTAATCCTTGGACTTCTAATTCAGTAGATCTGGGTAGCATTTGAATTAATTGGTTGAGGCAATGATGAGAATAATATATTAAGTGTACATATATCAATAATTTAGATAATTGTCATACTCATCTGTTTCTAAAGAATTCTCAGGGAGTTGAGCTTTTAGTTGAGACATTAAATCGTTAGGTTGAGATTCTTCTTGATGGTTATCTGCAGTGTAATCTTCTTTTAAATAGCGTATGTTCTGACACCATTCAGAGAATAATATTAATTCTGGAGAGTATGAATCTAATTGTAAGCCTGACGGTAAGTTTATTACAGGCGTTATTTCGTGTTCGTTAGTTAAGCTTCTTGGGGTATTAGTTTGAGAAGAAAACGTCTTTAAGCGACGCAATGCATCGGGAAAAAATGATACTATTTCGCACGATTTGATACGCGGCTTAATTTTATGTGCCTTACGCTTAAACCAGCGTAAAGTCGATGCAGCGCGTGCTTCGCGAGTTTTCAAGCCGGCTCGATGATTTCTCTTTATCCGATGTGCTTTTCTGTTTCTCGGGTTGCTCATCTACAAGGGGTCATATGGTCATAATGAAGGGTTTATAATGAGTTAGATAAGAACTATCGTGAGATAACATGAAGGGGAACTAGAGAGAGTGGGGTATCAATGTCCGATATGTCTATTCATTCGATTTTAAATACGAATTCAAAAGGAAGGTCGAGGGGTACGGAAAATGTCATCGGGCAAGTACGAAGGATGCCTCGTCGACGATGGAGATTATTTAGGGCGTTGATGGGCACTTTGTCATCGAGCAAGTACGAAGGATGCAACGACGGGAAGTAGGGGAAATGACAGAGAGTTGCTTGTGCTTACGGTAAAAGTATGCGTTGCAACTATAGGTAAAATGAGGATTGGACCACGTCCAGAGTGAAATTAGTTTCGGAATTCTGTTTAAGAATTCTTATGCGATATCTAGTCTCCTGTTATCGATTTTTATTAGGTGAGAGAAGGTAATGAGGAATTGTCTTCGGGCAAGTACGACGGATGCCTCGTCGACGATGGAGATACGCAGGGTGTTGATGGGCGCTTTGTCATCGGGCAAGTACGAAGAATGTCTCGACAACGACGGGAAGTTGAAGAAATGGTAGAGAGTCGTGTGGACCTACGAAAGGTACGTCCAACGGCTAGAGGTAAAATGCGGGTTGGACGACGTCCGAGTGATACCAGGAGTATTGTTTCTACGTTAATATTACTAATTTCTGATATTGATACCTTGAATAATTATGGAAAGGTAATTGGATTCTGATTTGATAAATATCGATTGACAATGGGAAACTGTTAGCTACATGCAATGCTTAACAGTTGATTTCGTTTATTTATTTTTGAAGATTTTAATGATTGAAAGAGACTTGTCAGTCTGGCGCATTTTAGTATTGGAATTCGCGTAAAGCGGCGTATTAAATAGTCTGGGTAATTATAAGTACTTACCTTGTGATAGACTGTGAACTTCAGGCAGTGGATCGTTATACGCTCGTTCGCCTTCTTCCCTTCTCTAGGACCTCGGTCGCGGGATGTTTGGCAAAATCAACGTACTCGAGTTTTGATGCACAAGAGTTCTTTATTTAACTTTTACTTTATAATTCTATGCGCGACTAACAAATCGGGTATGTCAACGCAGTTGACGGCAAACGCGTGACTTTATACAGAGTATCGTAAGGCTACAGAAATGATGTGCTGTAGAGCTACGGTGAAATCTCGATAACGAGATGCCGTAGTGTTACGGTAAGATGCCGATGATGATATGCCGTAACGAAGTTAAGAATTAAGGGTTTATATACCCATCAAATCGAGAAAAATCTGAGTGTCGTATGCAGTTTCCTTTTGGTGGGGATTTCTAAGAAAGACGTTTTCTTGGAATATGTCACAATAAATTGTACTAAGAGGTCACGATGCGATGACCCGCAAGAGCGAGCGCTCTAGGTGTCAACTATCAATTTACGAGTTTTAGATAATCTGGACCGGATATCGAAGTTCGGCGGTGCGCTTGAGATGAGGAGCGACGATTCCAAGAAGCGTCTGATTTATTATTCTTTTGCGGTTTGAACGCTAGCATCCGATAACGCGAGAAAGATAACGGACGAAAGCGGCTTGTCACCTACGGTCGACTCTTAATTACTTGCTGATTTGTGAGCTGATTTTAGAGGGGTCCGCGCATAGATACATGTTAAAGTTTCTTACAGTTCGCCAAATATTTATTTGTACGTTTATGGAATCATTTCTTATATAATTTATTTTATGTTATTTAATTAGGATTCTTAATGATTGATAATTTATAGTAAAACTTGGGTTTAATGCAATAGGATAAGATTAAGTTATTTCTAAATTATAGAATTATGATTCCATAACGTAATATCGAGAATTTCTTGTTCTCGTTTGACTTAATTCTATAATAAAATATTCTCCTTAAGGGGATGCTGAAGTCACAGCCGAACTCAAACGGGATAGCGCCCTCATCTTAGCGCAATTAAAATTGTCGGTAATTACCGACAATTCTAATTCCGCTCTTATCGACAGTAATTTTTATTATTAAATTTACATTTACAAAACTACATCATTGTACCTTGTGCACAATAAATAGCAAAAATAATAAAAAAAATATTAGGAATATAAATATTATTAGGAATAAGAATTATTTTAAAATAAAATCGAAAAGACTAATAAAAATACAAATTCGGGTATAAAGGATTATTAAAAGCTAATAAGCTAGTAAGCTTTTTACACTCGAATTTATATTTGTATATTAGTGTTTTTTCGATTTTATTATTTTAAAATAATTCCTATTTATAATATTTAGTATTTATTCCTAATTATTTCTCTATTGTGTGCCTAACAGACGCGTGGTCTGTCGATAGCTGCGTCGTCGCATGTAAAGAAACGACTCGCACTTATTTTTTCTTCTCTCTCTCTCTCTCTCTCTCTCTCTCTCTCTCTCTCTCTCTCTCTCTCTCTCTCTCTCACTCTGGTTTTATTAATATTTTATAAAGAGAGAGAAGGATAGAATGAGCCCCGTCCGCCGCCCATTCTCGTGAGACGCAACCAACAAATTTAGTTTTCGTCTCTTCGTAGAGATTCTAGTTTATGCACATGTAAATGCATCTTTTTCTTTAGAAAAAATGCTATTTTTTGTATACATGCAGTAACAAATGCACTGTGTTTTATCTCTCAAATTTATCACATTACATAATATCAATTATGAGTTGAAAAATCTTATAATTGATTTGTTTATGATACGATAACAATAATTTATTTTCTTGGGAAAAGCGACAATTTATCATTTTCTATAATGGTAAGAAAATGACGTCTCATGCGCTCTACGTCACGAGAATATGTTTTCTCACAAGGATTTTTTCCCAAAACTATATCTGCGGCAAAGGCCGCAGCGTAAATTCCACAACACAAATTATCCGGTTGTGTTTGCACTTTTTCAAAAATTATATCATTTACATTTATTTTAAGAAAACATTTGTGAATATAATTTTTTTCCTTCGCTGCCAATTTTTCGTATGTACAGTTGGGTATGCTGTCATACACGCGAAGTTTTGTGCCGTCGAAAAAAATGCATCGCCAGTGATCAGTATAATTCCCTCCAATGATTTGTAAGCTTTTGCCAGTATAATTGGCTTTAATCAGTTCTGGAAATTCTATGTACTGAACGCTTTGCGTTTCGAAACAAGAAGTTTCTCTAACGATGCGTAAGAATCTATCTAACGATTCATCGTTGAGTTTGTTCTGTGCAGGCAAAACATTCGCTTCCACCAAATAAAGAGGAGCAATTGTATCATCCAAAACTTTTCGACGTTTCGCTATTTCATCTTTAGTCAGTCTTCGTTTATTCTTTGAATAACTGACTAAGACGCAATCGCTATCTTGCTCTGTATCAATCAAAACAGCAGTATTTGTCACATCTGTTAGCAAAACGTTATTTTTAAATTGTTTGCTTTCTTGTTCAATATCTTTTTTTTCTATACCATTTTTTTCTATAGTTTGCAGCATGCTAATTTTCTTTCTAGACGCTTTTTCTTGAGCATCTATTATATATTCTAGGTTTCTAATCGGCATATGCCTATTATGACGGCTATCCAAGATTTCTGGAAGCATACAGTCATGATAGAAACGTATTAGAAAAGGCAGCATTTGATTCTTCTAAAAGGTTTTGTCTCTATTGATTATTATATGTATATTGATTATTATATCTATTGATAGTTTTTAAGCTTTTGGGGGTCCATATAGCAAATATGCAATAATTTCGCTGCGTTATATTCAACTGTCCTTGAATTTGATAAAAGAATAGATGATTTCGATTCATTTTATCATTATTTTTTTTTGTCAAATATACCTTTTAGTAAAGGAAATTTTTGTACTGCCTCATCAGCCGTAAAATTCTCAGCTGATAGAGGACATTTTATCTCCACTAGACTATCTTCATCAATAAGCCCATCGGGAGAAGCACCCAAGCATGAATTGTCATTATCAATAAACAATCCACATGGTTTAATTATTTTATTAATTTTTGCAGCCAATTCTATCCTGGCAACTTCCTCCTTATCGCAACCATATTTAGTGGCTGCAGTGTCAATGTGTGAAGGATACAAAATGCTTTTCACAGTCGCTGCACAAGACGTTGTTGGTCTCATGCGACATACGGTTCCAAAATGGGATGCCGTTAGCATTTCTCTTCTCAGTGAATGCCACAACTCACATTCACTTTGGCCTCTTGTCTCGTGTTCAATTTTTTGCCTGTTTATTGCATTTTCCGCCAACTTTTCTAAGTGATTTATTTCAAGTTGTTTATATGCATCTAATGGAAGATCAGGCTTTTGTGATTGTGGGCCATAATGAAGATCTGTTCCGATCTCTCTTTTGAATTTTTTAGGCCTGCCATGCATTTCTCGAGATTCTTTAGTTCTCAAAACCTTTTTTTTTCATCGGTTTTCCAAATTCTCGATAATCTGAGGAACATCCTTGTCCATGTTTTTATATACTTGCGAAAGAACTTCTTGACTATTATGTTGCGCAACAGCTCCCGCAATTCTAGCATTGTAAGAACCTCGTAGGCCGAAATTTATGCGCTTTCCACCTATTTCTTTGCAGATTATCGAATTAAACGCTTCTGCAGGATTATTTGTTAAATTTAATAACAAACTGTCGGAAGAAGCACTCAAGTACATGATAACACTCTCAATTTTTTGATATAAACCGTGCAATTTCAAATATGGCACATAATTTTTCTCACAGTTTTCTTTGCATATACGGCCGCGTTCTTTGCATCTTTTATGCTCACCAAAAATATGGCTAGGAATGTTCAAAATATCTTTTTGTAATTCCATAGCTTTGCTATGCTGAGGTAGATTTTCTTTCTGCCGTAGAGCAGCTTCTCTAGCACTTCTTTTCGTATTTTTAAAATGTTGTTTTTTACAACATTTCGTAGCTCTACAAAGCCACGTTTTCTTTTCTGTTTTGGCTGAACTGTCTCTGCAACAGTTTTCAGCTTTTTGCATAAATTGCGAAGCAAATGATTAGTGCATTCTATTTTTTTTACAGTTATCATTTGTTCGCGATACGGTGCATTATTTTTTATAGACTGATATACATTGCTGTCGCCATCAGCAATAACTGTTTTATATATCAGTCCATGCATTTCAAGGCTGTTTTTAAAACCTTCTACTATGGCTTTCCATTTTTGTAGAACTAGCGTTGCGATCAAAATTTTTATAACATTTATGATTATTTGGCTCCAGACCATTTTGCTCCGCCCTGTCACATACCGTACAAAATTTGTTGCGGATACCAATAAAGAGGACTTTTTTGTACGGTAACCAATTATGGCACCAACACCGGAAAGTGAATCGTAGGCGTTACCGTACGACCTCTTCATCCAACTACCATCCGCTACAACGGTAATATATGGAATGCCATTTATAATTTCATTCCTCCCGAGAGCGAGTTGCTTTTCAAGCTCGCCCGCCATTTTCATACTTTCCATGGCGGTTTTTTGAAAATCATCGACTATATTTTCTCGATTTTCTATATACCTCTTTTCAGTCATGCAGGGGATATTTAAACCCGCACAGAACTCTTCCAGTTGGGCGTAACCAATTCCAACTGTTACAGTTGTAAGTACAGCAGCTTTATTGCCATCCAACTTTGTAGGATCTTCTATGGGTTCTGACCATATGTTGGCTTTAGTGTTGCACATTTGACACTTGAAGCACAACTGTGTCAATAATCCACAGCTACAACACTTTACGAGTTTCCAATCTTTAAATTGGCACTCTATTCCTTTCATATGATTATCAAATACTTTGTGGATCTCATTCCACATATAAGAAATGTCGACAATGCGACGGCCTTCAAGCATGCATTCCTGGATACGATTTGGATCCAGGGGGCCATTATCGATAACAAAAGAATTGTTATCTTCACATTTATCAACACTTTTATAACACATATCTGTATTTGGAGTTGACTCCAGGCATTGCATTGTTTGGATACAAGTTATCGAATCCATCGAATCGGGATTTAATTCCACCGATTTCTGATAATCGATGGATTCGTTACTAGTACCCATAGTAGTGCTAGTGCTCCTGGAGTCATTTGATTGTTGCGTACTGTCGACAATGCAACGGCCTTCAAGCATGCATTCCTGGATACGATTTGGATCCAGGGGGCCATTATCGATAACAAAAGAATTGTTATCTTCACATTTATCAACACTTGTGTAACACATACCTGTATTTAGAGTTGACTCCAGGCATTGCATTGTTTGGATACAAGTTATCGAATCCATTGAATCGGGATTTAATTCCACCGATTTCTGATAATCGATGGATTCGTTACTAGTACCCATAGTAATGCTAATGCTCCTGGAGTCATTTGACTGTTGCGTACTGCTGTGCTTCAATAACTGCCGCCTGTAAAGAAAAATAAATGGATTAATATTTTATAAAATATTGCTACAAGAAAATAAGATTTAATTTAATTATATATTTTATAGTCTTGAAAAAAGTCAATTATCTGAAAAATAACTGCAGTCTTTTGTTTATAAATTTTTATCCAATAAAAAAAATTAACTATTATATACTACAATAAATAATGTTTTGAAAATAAATGTCACTATATTTTATAGTAAACAGAGCACACATGCAAACTGCTTCTGATATCAAATATAACCAGCACACGAATTGATCGCCTCTGGATTTTTTAAAATAACCAGCACACGAATTGATCGCCTCTGGATTTTTTAAAAATAATTAGCACACGAATTGATCGTCTCTGGATTTTTTAAATAACCAGCACACGAATTGATCGCCTCTGGATTTTTTAAAATAACCAGCACATGAATTGATCGCCTCTGGATTTTTTAAATAACCAGCACACGAATTGATCGCCTCTGGATTTTTTAAAATAACCAGCACACGAATTGATCGCCTCTGGATTTTTTAAAAATAATCAGCACACGAATTGAGCGCCTCTGGATTTTTTAAATAATCAGCACACGAATTGATCGCCTCTGGATTTTTTAAAATAACCAGCACACGAATTGATCGCTTCTGGATTTTTTAAATAACCAGCACACGAATGGATCGCTTCTGGATTTTATGACCAGCACACGAATTGATCGCCTCTGGATTTTTTAAATAATCAGCATACGAATAGATCGCCTCTGATATGAAATAATAACTAGAGCACACATGCATCTGATACAGCCAGCTCACGAATAGATCGCCTCTGGCACTAACTACTATAAAATACAGTAAATTTTTAGATATAAATATAAACAAAAGACTGCGTTGTTATCCTTCAGACATTATTGTTTTCTCAAGATTATATTGTATATGTATATAGACACACACAGGGTGACCCTGTGTCATTTTAATCTATAAGTCAATATATCTTCTAAATAATTTTGAATTAAAAAGATTGTAGACATAGAGAGATGTTGAACGAGATTGAAGGAGTCATTAGAATATCGCAAAAAATTTGTTTTTTAAAAAGTATGTAGTTTGCAAACTAACAGCTACATTTTTTTTTAAACAACTATGTGTTTTCTTTATACCAATTATTCCTCTTATTTTGTGCATAAAAGTATTAGTAACATCATCGAAAAATTTATATTTTTCAAAATATTTGTATAAAATATCTCGTAAACTATTCACTTTGGTCATTGTACCTTATAACTTTTTATATAAAATATTGCAAGAAATGGATTTATATTAAAAAATTATTGTGATTCCATTTAAAAAAACAAACATGATCTCGAAATTTTAAAGATTCCTCCACCTATCGAATTTTTTTACGATACTCTAATGACCCCTTCAATCTCGTTCAACATTGGTGTTCACTTTTCTAAATTCAAAATTATTTATAAGATATATTGACTTATAGATTGAAATGAATTGAAATGGTCACCCTGTATATAAGTATATATACACTTGGCCGAAAAAAAACTTTCACAATTTTTTACTACTTTTCAAGTATACTGCTTTTTTTGCCAAGTATATACATATATATGTATGTATATATACATATATATATATATATTCTGTAGCATATAAATGGTATATATACATATATATATTTATATAATATATACAGGGTGTAACAAAAAGGTCGGGACACTGGATTATCTAAAAAAATATAAGTTTTACAAAAAAATGTTTCAGATAAAAGTTGTAGGGCTAATAATCTATTGATCATATCAGTTTGACCTTGGATGGCGTCGTCAAGGTCAGAACAAGATCATCTTGCATTTTTTAAATGGAACTCCCTATTTTTTATTACATATTCTTGTAGCTTATCTCGAGAGCTTTCCAAAACACTATAATAAAACATTTTTCTTTCAAGTACTTTTAGAGTTATAAAGTTTTGAAGTTTACAATTTTGTGACATAAAATGTAAAATATCTTGTAAAATATTCAGTTTCCGGTAATCTTACTTTTACTTTTATGCATGGAATAATCAGACCAATCAATTGGTGTAAAAAAAGCACATAGTTGCTTTAAAAAAAAAAGTGTAATTTACCACATATTTTTTTTAAAGCATCTGTGTTTTCTTTACACCAATTGATTGGTCTGATTATTCCGTGCATAAAAGTATTAAAGTAAGATTACCGAAAACTGAATATTTTACAAGATATTTTACATTTTATATCAAAAAAGTGTAAACTTCAAAACTTTATAACTTTAAAAGTACTTGAAAGAAAAATGTTTTATTATAGTGTTTTGGAAAGCTCTCGAAATAAGCTACAAGAATATGTAATAAAAAATAGGGGGTTCCATTTAAAAAATGCAAGATGATCTTGTTCTGACCTTGACGACGCCATCCAAGGTCAAACTGATATGATCAATAGATTATTAGCCCTACAACTTTTATCTGAAACATATTTTTGTAAAACTTATATTTTTTTAGATAATCCAGTGTCCCGACCTTTTTGTTACACCCTGTATATATAAAATTTATATGTTACAGAAAATATATATATAAAAAATATATAATTCATATATTTTAAATATTTTTTATGAGAGAAGTGTGTGTGTGTGTGTGTGTGTGTGTGTGTGGATTAGATTGGAATTTTGTATAGCAAATTTAAAATTTTTCAATTTTGAAATATTTATGTAACATTTTTCAAACACTATATTCTTTATACAGATGTACATAAATGTGCATAAATAAATACTTTCTCAAAATTGATTTGATTAAAATAATAAATAGAGAAATAAATAAATACAATGTTAGCAATTTGCATAAATTAAAAATGTTCTTGAAATTTATATATTTATTTAATTTATAATTTTAGAATTAATAAATTAGAAAAAGTAAAATTTTTAATTTGAAAAACATGTAGTTCATAATGAGAATACAAAAATAATTATTAATTTTTTATTTGAAGATTATTATTTGAAGAATACAAGTATAATTAAAAAAATAATAGAGGATAAAAGTTTTGTGTGTGTGTGTGTGTGTGTATGTGTGTGTGTGTGTGTGGATAAGATTTGAATTTTGTGTAGCAATTATTCAATTTAAATTTATATTTTTGTTTCATTTTTTACACAAAATTCTTTATACATACGTACATAAATAATATATAAATATTTTCTCAATATTGATTTTATTAATTAATAAATAGAGAATAAATAAATAGAATATTAGTCTAATTGTTACATTATTGATCAAATTCGCATAAATTTTTTGATAAAAAATGTTTTGATATTTTTTTTAAATATTTTGATGGAGGAAAGAAGTTGTATGTGTGTGGATAAGATTGGAAAGATTTTATTACTTCATGTTTTTTTATTACAAATTTAGCTTTTGTAATTAATTAATTCTAAAATAGTCTTTATCAAACTCAAAAAAATCAAACAACATATATATCAATTTCCCAAATATTTTAAACTTATACGTGATTTAGATTAATATTTTATGCGTTATATTTTCTTTATTTATTATTTATTATTTGTTCAATAAATCAATAAATTAATTTTGTTATTGAAAAATAAATCTAGAGAAAATAATGCATAAAATATTAATCTAAATCACGTATAAGTTTAAAATATTTGGGAAATTTATATATTTTGTTTGATTTTTTTGAGTTTGATAAAGACTTTGTATTTTAGAATTAATTAATTATGTTAAATTTATAATATAAAATATTAATTATATTAAGAAAATATTTGTATAAATTATTTAGAAAATTAATATTTTGTTTTATTTTTAAATTGATTTTCATAAAAATTATATTTTAGAATTAATTAATTTAAAAAAAGCTACATTTATAATACAGAAACATGAAGTAATAACATTTAATTTATTCCAATCTTATACACACACACACACACACACACACACACACACAACTCCTCTCCTATATCAAACTATTTTTTTAATTATGCTTGTAATCCAAATAATCTTCAATTTAAAAATTAACAATTATTTTTGTATTCTCATTATAAACGTTTTCATGTTTTTAAATTATAAATTTTACTTTTTCTAATTTATTATTTCTACAATTAATTTTTTTGAATTCAACTTTAAAATCAAATAAATATGTAAATTGCCAAAACATTTTTTATGCGAATATTTTCTCAATAATGTAATAATTAGACTAATGTTTCATTTATTTATTTCTCTATTTAGTATTTCAAATCAATTTTGAGAAAGTATTTATTCATATATTATTTATGTGTATGGCTGTATAAACAATTTAATGTAAAAAATGTAACAAAAATTTAGAAGTAAATGATTGCTAGACACGCAGACATACATATACATGCAAATTATACATGATACATATATAGCACAATAACAATAAGCATGTAAAGACAGACAAGAATGGGAAAAGAAAATGAAACAGGAAAATATAAGTCAGCGTAAAATCTGTACACAAGCTGTGTCACAAAGCGATATATAATTGATTATTGAGTATTTTATGTGATCAATGCAATCAATCAATATATCGCTTTATGGCACAGCCAGTTGTTCGTTCACTCACTCAAACATTCTTTTTCATTTTCTTTGCCCATTTTGTCTGTCTATTTGTTTATTATATGCGTTGTATATGCATCATATATAATCTGATGTGTATGCATATTTGGACATGTAATAATAATTCCTAAAAATAAACATACCTTTTCATCCAGCCTTTTTTAAAGGAAACTCTGCGGCGAGTGAGCGGCAAATGTTTGGCATCATGCTTTCTTCCCCTTTTATGTAGATAACTTTATAAAAGTACTATCACACTATCACTATATCACACTATCACAGTATCACACTATTCACTTATTCGCACGTTTTGGAATAACGGTCGACTTATCCACTACTTTCGCGTATCAGCTGTACAAGCGATATGTACCGCACGACAGCGCATCTGTATATATCACCGTACATGCGTGTAATGTATATGTGGTTTTTGGTCGATTGTGAGCAAGCGCGGCACCCATCTGGCCGACAGCTTCTTCATGCCCAAATGTTTATGCAAGATATTAAAAACACGTTCGTTTGAGATGTTTACCATCTTCTCGGCTATCTCGCGTATCTTCACTCGACGGTCGTCCAATACAATATCATGGATTTTATTGACTGTTTCTTCAGTTGTGACCTCATTCGGACGTCCCGGGCGCTCAGCATCATTCGTGCTTGTACGACCACAACGAAATTCAGTGAACCACTTGTGAACCATTTCATGCGACGGAGCAGAGTCCCCATAATACTTTTTTAGCTTTTCTTCAGTTTCCTTAATGGTTTTTCCACGCAAAAAGTAATGTTTTATTAGCACACGAAATTCACGTTTTTCCATTTTAGCAAAAAACACAAACTTATCCGCTTTAGAACGCTGTCAAAAAATTTCTATTTGACAGATCTACTTGAAACTTGGTGTGTATACTTAAATAAGATGATAAATATCAGAAATAAAATTAGATTGCGATTTGAGTGCCATATCTTGTAAAAGTCACTGACTTATCGAACTGCCCTCGTATATATGTAATTAATAATAAGAACGATTACTTATACTGATATTATTATTGTAAAATTATTGTGTGTGTGTGAACATTGATATTGTCAATTATATTCTCTTTTCGGAAAGAAATAAATTTTATATATAAAAATATATATAATCACATACAGAACATGCTTTCATAATTATATATGTATTTGTCATATCTCTCATAATTATTATATTCTTTCGTTTTTATGACTTTTATTCGTTTTGTTCTTGTCTATATAAAAAAAAATAATTTATTTATTTTCATATTATAATATACATAGAAAATAAGTTACTTTCTCTTTCTATTTTGCCATTTTATTCTCTAAATATGTACACCTAAATAATATAATCTATATATATTTTTACATTTGCTATAAAAATAATCTTTATGACGATTGAATATTATTTACAGCTCTTTATAAAATAAATGGAAAAAAAGAAAGCTGACATATTTTATTCAAACATGTATATAAAAGGACAAAGAAATAAAGTATTTTTTTCTTGTAAACGTTTACATATTTGCATATTATTACTAATAAGAATAATTTGACGAATTAATACCAACCTAATCTTTCTTCAGCTTTCTTTTCTCCATTCATAAATTAAAAGTTGTAAATAATATTCAATCGTCATAAAGATTATTTTTATAGCAAATGTAAAAATATATATAGATTATATTATATAGGTGTATATATTTAGAGAATAAAATAGCAAAATAGAAAGAGAAAGTAACTTATTTTTTATGTATATTATAATATGAAAATATATAAATTATTTTTTTTTATATAGACAAGAACAAAAAGAATAAAAGCCATATAACCGAAAGAATATAATAATTACTAGGGGAGAGAGAGAGAGGGGGGAGAGAGAGAGAGAGAGAGAGAGAGAGAGAGAGAGAGAGAGAGAGAGAGAGAGAGAGAGAGAGAGAGAGAGAGAGAGAGAGAGAGATAATTATGAGATTTGAGAAATATATAATTATGAAAGCATGTTCTGTATGTGATTATATATATTTTTATATATGAAATTAGTAGTAATACTATGAGAGTTCTAACCCATGGGGCAATGAGGGGGGGGTGAGGGGCGAGGGGAACCCAGGGCGCGGGGGAATGACGTCACGCGGGGAGGGGAGATGACGTCACGCGGGGAGGGGGGATGACGTCACGCGGGGAGAGGGAGGCGTCCGCGGGGAGGAGGAAGCGTCCGCGATTTTGGGGCTGGTCCGCGAGGGGTTCGCGGGGAGGGGGAGGCGTCCGCGATAGACCGCATGAAGCTTTGTTGGTGAGGGGTCTGCGGGGAGAGGGGAATTCGCGAAAGACCGCATGAAACTTTTTGGGTAAGGGGTCCGCGGGGAGAGAGGAATCCGCGAAAGACCGCATGAAGCTTTTTGGTTAAGAGGTCCGCGCGGAGAGAGGAACGCGAAGGAGAGCGCGAGGTGAACATGAGAGAGAGATGACGCAAGCGAGGCGTATATGCAAGAGCGAGAGAGATAGTGCGAGATGGTTAGGTAGCGAGATGACGCGAAGGAGAGCGCGAGGCGCACGCGAGAGAGATGACGCAAGAGCGAGAGAGATAGCGCGAGATGACGAAGATAGCGAGATGACGCGAAGGAGAGCGCGAGAGCTGATGCAACGAAGGAGAGCGCGAGGTGCACGCGAGAGAGATAACACAAGAGCGAGAGAGAGATGTTGCGAGACGATGCGGCGATGGAGAGCGCGAGAGCTGATGCAGCGAAGGAGAACGCAAAGAGAGAGGCGTTCGTAAGAGAGAATTTTTTAAATATTTTTTTATATTTTTTAAATTAATATTTTTAGGATGAGGAAGGGGAGAAGATCTAATCTAAAATAAACTATATATTTTTAATATTTAAAATAATTTTTATTATATAACTATGTGTGTGTGTGTGTGTATATTTTACAAAATGTTTGTGTGTGTATGTGTGTGTGTGAATTAAAATTTAAAATATAATAATATATAAAATATAAAATATAATATAAAATATAATATAAAATATAAAATATAATATAAAATATAATATAATCATAAAATTTACTGCAGCGCGATGGTGGCTGCGGGAAGCGGCGGGGACTGCTGGGCGGGGACTCCTGCATAACAGAAAATGTTATTAAGAATTTATAATTAATAGATAATTTGATTTATATTTAATTTAATTTAATTTAATTTAATTTAATTTAATTTATAACTTACATGATAATCTCAGCCTTTTGACGTCAGATTTATTGGACGCGTAAATATTAGTCCACCCAATGGAACCTCTTCCAAAAAACGCCATGATGAAGCTTGCGCTTTTTTGGAGAACAATATAGGGGATATGTCATAAAACACGAATGCTTGCAAGAACAGGCATTCAATGTTTTCTTTTCATGATCTCGTAAAAACTGATGCAACGATTTTGCATTAGGACTTCGTTGACCAATTTCACGATTTTTTAACAACTTCACTACCGAAGTTACTGGCTCAACTTTATATCTTAATGCCTTTTCACGCTCCATTTCAATGTCTGATATATCATCAACGTTTGATATATCATCAATCACTATCATCTCACCATCATTCACCACATCATCATCATCCACCACATCTTCTCTATCCATCACAACTTCTCTAACCATTTTACATTCAAGACTATCAGAAACTTTATGATGGGACACATATTATAATGTTGCTCCCCTCTTGATTTTAATTCTACATCTCTCTTCATCTCTCTGTTCTAACTGGAGTATCATCTAACTCATCATTTTTTGAAGAGTTTTGCTGATAATGCATGTGCACATCATACTATTTATATACATACTATTCATATACATATAGAACAGGGGCGGGAAAGAAATAATTAAACACACAGTTTAACAATAAAATAATTTATTTGTTGCAAGCATTATAAATAATTTCATTTATAGCACAAGTTATCAATTCACAATCTATAAGTGATTCGCTATTAAACATATTACTATCACGTATCACCTTTGCGGCATTGCTCACATCGCGGATATTATCACACTGTAAAATATTTACAAATTGTTTAAATTTTTCATTAACACTATGAGTATTCTCACACAGCCAGGAATACATATGATCAATACATTTGTCGAAATCGAATAAATGTAGTAACGTTGATGGTTTCATGTACAAAGAATTATCAGATGAAGTAATTTTTATAATTTTTGAAGTATACATGTTAACCGCTTTGAGTGTTAGATCACTAATCCATAGCGGAGTTTCAGTTAGCTGCTCAATGTCTGCTCGTTTCCGCATTAGAGATTTCCATGTTTCAATGGGTAATATTATTTGATTGCCTCGATTATCACCGAGAGCCAATTCCACATAGGATATTATTCCGACGCTGATTCCTATTTCCAAATATTTATAGGATGTTGCGGTTAGAGCATATCTTCGCCCAAGTATACGAGTCGCACGCTGAATGCTATAAAAATAATTAGAACAATATTTCAAAAATTATTTAAAAATCATTATTTAAAAATCTTTATTTTGACAAAAAAAAGAATCGAAACTTACTTGTCACTTGTATTCTTAGACATTTCTTGTTTTGGAACGTAATAATTCATGCTGGCGGAGTACATTTTTAAAAGAACCTTTCACATAAGTGATTGATACAATACTAAATCATTATTACAAGTTTTTATTGATACAAAGCAATGGGGTGGGGATTATTGCTGACACAAAATTATTTTTAACCAATCATCAAAGCGCCGATGCATGACTGCTATGACATCATCCTCAATGAAATATTAAATGTAAAATAATGCAACATATCCAAAATTTCAAGCGTCAATGTACGAGTGCTATGACATCATCCTCAATGAAATATTAAATGTAAAATAATGCAACATATTCAAAATTTCAAGCGCCGATGCATGGCTGCTATGACATCATCCTCAATGAAATATTAAATGTAAAATAATGCAACATATCCAAAATTTCAAGCGTCAATGTACGACTGCTATGACATCATCCTCAATGAAATATTAAATGTAAAATAATGCAACATATTCAAAATTTCAAGCGTCAATGTACGGCTGCTATGACATCATCCTCAATGAAATATTAAATGTAAAATAATGCAACATATCCAAAATTTCAAGCGTCAATGTACGACTGCTATGACATCATCCTCAATGAAATATTAAATGTAAAATAATGCAACATATTCAAAATTTCAAGCGTCAATGTACGGCTGCTATGATATCATCCCCAGGTGTTCAAAACATATGTAACAAAATCACAAGAAAATGCAACATAATTAAAATTTTCGAGCGCCAATGTACGGCCGCTCTCATCTTGAGATGAATCTCGCGAAATGTGCAAAAATGTATCAATTTCAAGGTCGATACATCATTCGTACGTAACAAAATCACAAAGTGCAACATACTCGAGTGCCAATGATCTCTACGATTAAATAAAAATGATGGTAAAGAGGCATACTATGTCAATATCTTTGTCAGAGGTTCAAGAAGTACATCTCAAGTAAAGAAATATGGCACAATTGGAAGCAAGTTTGTTGGAGCAATCCGCAAGGGTGAATTCGGAAGAATATATTGTGTGGGAGCAGCAATGTGACGAATACATCGAATCACTGAAAGAACAAAGTCGAATAAAACGTCCACGATTACCGATCGGAGTTCGACAATCGCTTGTCTCCCAAATCGCGCGTCTCGAAGGGTTGAAGAATTCGGTACGCAGACGTTTTATACACGCAGGTGCTGGAAGCAGTTCGCGAGACGTCGGACTCATATGGCGAGAGATTGATACGGCGTTCGAGAGCCGCATCTTGACTGGTGCGGTGATAAACAGCAATCACATCGAACCTCGTCAATTTCTAGAGGAGGCCAAAGACATTGTGATCGGACACGTGCAAAAAGTGTTGCAAAAACACACTAGTGTGAAAGTGAACATTATGTTTAATGGCGAGTTTGTGTCGGGTGATAAACGCGCTAATAAAACTATCAATACGAAAAACTGTGAAATCTTTCGCACGTCTGATTTGCGCGAATGGTACGATCAACGCGCTATGGAGACCACGCTAGCATCTCTCGAAGAGTTTCAAGAACATGATAGTGGTTGGGCAGTGTCGCGAATAATCAATTTAATTGTAAATATAAACAAGTATAATCCAATGCGTGCGGGATGTCACATTAAATTACCGCGAGAAATAATGATGAAGAGAGCAGTGATTAACGTGAAATCAAAAGACACTGCATGTTTTGCGTGGGCTGTGGTCGCTGCACTGTATCCCGCTGAAAGAGACGCGGATCGCAAATCTATGTATCCACATTACACAACAGTGCTGAATCTCCAGGACATTGAGTTTCCGATGACGTTGAACCAAATTAAAAAATTTGAATATCATAATGACATTTCGATAAATGTGTACAGTATCGAAGAAAAGAACATTGTCCCGATACGTCTCTCGGAGGAAAAGAAAGACACATCAACTTGTTGTACATGCAAGACAGCAATAGCGTTGAACATTTCGCCTGGATAAAGAATCTATCCCAGCTTGTCAGCTCGCAATTAAGCAAACATGGTCACAAGACATATATCTGTGATCGGTATGTATATTTATTGCAAATTATATATTAAATAATCATAAAATAATTATAAAGTGTTTATAATTGCTATTATCTTTTACAGATGCTTGCATTATTTCGGGTCTGAGGACAAGTTGCAGACACATATGGTAGACTGCATAGAGATGAATGACTGCGCTATCCGGTTACCGAGCGATAAGGACAAGTGGCTCGCGTTCAACAACTTTAATCGCAAAGAACGACTTCCTTTTGTCGTATACGCAGACCTCGAATGTGTGCTGACAAAGACGAATAAGAAGGAAGAAGAAAAGAATTTATACCAACATCACCAAGTATTTAGTATAGCATATTATGTACATTGCTTATATGACGATTCGTTATCCGAGTATTATTCTCGCCGTAGTGTAGATTGCATTTCGTGGTTTTCCGAACAACTTAAAAATTTAGCGATACGCGTAAAGAATATTTTAGCAACTAACGTCCCCATGGTAAATTTAACATCTGACGTGTGGAAAAAATTTCATAGCGCGACGCATTGTCATATATGTGAGAAACCATTCATGCAAGATGACGATACACGCGTACGCGATCATTACCATCTGACCGGGCGGTACAGAGGTCCCGCGCACTCAAATTGTAATCTAAATTATAAAGAATCTTTTTGTATTCCGATAGTTTTTCACAATTTATCAAGTTATGACACACATTTCATTATCGAGGATATAGCTACAGCGTTTGAAGGGAGCATTGAATTACTTCCGATAACTAAAGAAAAATATATATCATTCACGAAAACTGTCAATAGTACCAACGATGACAAAGATTGGAAACCTTGCATAAAATTACGATTGATCGATTCATATAAATCTCTCACGACAAGTCTCGATAAATTGATATCTTTTTTTTTGATAAAGACAAACTCAAAATTGTACATTCGGAATTTCAAAATTTACCGATTGAAAATTTCAATCTATTAACACGGAAGGGCGTCTTTCCGTACGAATATATAGACTGTGTCGACAAGTTGCAAGATACGTGTTTACCGCCGCGCGAATCATTCTACAGTTCCTTGACCGGTGACACAGTATCCGAGAACGATTACGCGCACGCCGAGAACGTCTGGAACCGATTCTCCCTTCGAACGCTAGGTGAATATAGCGACTTATATTTGTTATGCCCTTGTGAGGCACAGGATAGATAAGGGATCGTTACCGAATTAGAACTAGGAAGCTCGGGAACGTCAGGGGGAATTTCACTTCCGGTTGTGGTTTCACAATATATTTAAAATAAATAGTCAGTTGTACAAAGTATATGAGCGTCTTGGGATGACGCAAAATAAAGTATGCTTACACAGTTGTTGCGTAGATCACTTGTTCACAATCGTGTCGTGGTTTGTTATTAACGTACTTGCGCTTTACTGCAGCTTGACTGGGACCTCGAGAGTTGTCTTAGGGTCCTTTTTATATCTAATAATTGGGTTACTAGTCGCAAGCGAAGGAGGTTAATGGAACGCTTTGCTTGCGATTTTGGTAATTTCTTAATTAGCGCAGTGCTTACTCAGCGTTAGTCTCGTTTTTCGGATTTCGTATGCTTGTCGAAATTCTTATTGCCTCAGCGCTTTTGCAAGCATGCGTCTTACTTATTTTTGTGTAATATATACAAAATAATAATATTAAGTGATTTTAATAATTATAGTTATAGTTTTTAGGGCTATAACATCCCTCCCCCGTTAGAAAAGAAAACGAGGCACGTAGTTTTCTTAGTTCTATAGCGATATTTACAATGCTTTACAATTTTTGTTCTTACTTCTAATATCGCGTGCTTAGACTACGTTTTAATATTGGTTTTGGTCTTGGTATTGTTGTAGGTTTGTATACGGTTTTCCTGGTTTTTTTTGTTATATAAATTATTATTGCTATTACTACGGTAAGGATTATTCCGTTGGTTGCCATTGGGTATAGAAAGTATTTTTTGGTGAAAAACCTTTGCTCATTGTTTTCCAAGTTATTATTTATCGTGTGTAATTTGGCTCTTAATTCTGTTAATTCAGTTTCGTGTTCTGTGACGTCTGTTAACGTTATATTGTTGTTAGTTTTGAGATCGCGTAATAGTGTTATGTTTAATTCTGGTAGGTACGTTTCCGTTTCTGTTTCGAAAACTGTGTTTCTTGTTTGTATCGTCATTTCTGTGGTTGTCAATTTGCATTTTCCTTGTAGTGTTATTTGTCCCGTATTTCTTATTGTTTCTCTGTACTCATGTTGTCCGTTGCATTGTATAATTACTTGCAGGTCAGTGGTGGTTGAATATAACCAAGTGCCTGGCTGGTGTAATGCGATCCAGACTGCTTTTCTTTCAATAGTTCGCTTTATTTTACAATTATTATGATACTGTTGTCGCTGTTCGTACATTTGTATTTCGCACGGGGCGTTCGCGTTTATACGGTATATTGGATGTGTCTTTAGACATATATAATCGTAGTTGTTCCTTTTACACTTTTCTAACACGTTTTCTGTTATTAGTACGTATGTTAGCGTTTCCTTATTTAACGCGAGTAGTTCGTTTGTTATTTCTGTGCTTGACATTATCGCGTTATGGTCCGGAATAGGGAGCGCTACTACTCTTATGATATCGTACGTAGGTTTTGTTATTAGCGGAAAATGAAGGATGGTGAAAATTTTTGTTTTATCGCAATATGCGCTTACTGTCATGTATTTTTCTATTTGTAACCAATTCTCGGCATGTATTGAGAACGGGAAATATGAACCTTGCGGTATTTGGTGTACCGCTTCCTTTAAATGCGCGGTTATTATATCTACCGGCATTAATTTTAGTTGTATTGTTTCTTTTTGTATGTGTGTCAGGTAATCTAGTACATTTTCTGCGTCGCGTATTAGTTCTGTAATGACCGCAGTGGTTATCGCAAAATGTTCAGAAATGTCTTCGCGTTCGAAAAATGCCTGTACTTGTTTGCGTAATAGATTTTCGTTTCGTTGAACTATATTTTCTAACGTTTCTATGTGTGCTATTGTTGCGTTTATTACCTTTAATTGGGTTTTTATTGCATGCTGCAAGCAGTGGTATCAACGCAGAGTACTCTCGAGTTGTTGGTTGATATGTTCCTCATCTTCTGCGTCCATCGTTCCAAATAATGTTTTCGCTATTGTTCCTATTCCGTTTATTAATCCTCGACGTTTGTTAGTCGGCGGTCTGTAAACCGTTTGGATTTGTGTCATGAGGTTCTTCAGATATTTAGCTTCTTTATTTGTGATGGTCTCGAAGCTAGTACATGCGTCCTTTTGATACTGAACGTGGAACTTCAGTGTGTCGCATTTCAGTTGGTGCTGTTGTACGTATTCTTCTATTTGTTCGTACCTTTGCATTAGTTCTTCTAAGTTTAATTTAATTACAAGTTTCCATGTTCCTTCGGTATAATGTAATTTTCCGATTTTTTCAAAATGTAGGCCTGGGTTGTGAATAAATTCGTGTATTTTATATGGGCGATCCTTGTCGTCGTGGGGCCTTGCGAGTACCTTGCTGTTCCAGCAAGTGAGCATCCTGTAATAATACAGTTCGTTTATGCTTCTATAAATTGTTTGAGTTTATTTGCGTGTATACGTATAGTCTTTCTTCCTTTTTTTATTGTATAATTTACGTCTGAGTTCCTTTCGAGTATGACGTATGGTCCGGTCCATAATGATTCGAGTTTCTTTGATCGTCCTCGTCGTAACGTCTCGTCGTAGACCAGTACCTTGTCGCCTATTCTAAATTTTGTTATTTTTGTTTCTTTATCGTATTGTTGTTTGGCTTTAATTTTCTTATCCTTTAGATGTTCCCTTGCCTGTTGATTGGTAGCTCGTATTCTTTCTCGCATCTCTTGTGCGTAATCGTCGTAATTATATGTTAGCCTTGGGGGTTTCGTTAGTGCAGTCGGTAATTCTGCTTGTCGTCCATATATTAGTTCGAAGGGCGTGTATCCTGTTGCTGTGTGTGGTGTGGTGTTATAAGAAAAAATTGCGAACGGTATCCATTCATCCCAATCGGTTTGGTCTTCGTTAATGTAATGTCGTAGATATTCTGCCAGCGTGCGATGTGATCGTTCTAGTGCGCCGTTGCTTTCAGGGTGATATGCAGTTGTCTGTATTTTGTTTATTTTTAACAGCTTGCATGTATTTTTGAATATTTCACTGAGGAAATTTGTTCCTTGATCTGTAAGGATTTTTTCGGGCGTCCCGTGTTTGAGAACGATTTTTGTAATAAATTCCTTGCTGACCGTGTTCGCTTCTTGGTTTGGGATTGGTACTGCTTCGCTATATTTTGTTAAACTATCTTGGAATGTTAGCAAATATTTGTTTCCCTTCGTGGTTACTGTTAGTGGTCCGACTATATCTAATGCACATTTCTCGAATGGTGCAGTGGGTGTATCTGTTATTATTAAAGGCATTTTAGTTTTTCGTGACAATTTGTTTTTTTGACACGATTCGCATTTAGCTATATATTTCTCGACGTCTTTTGTTATTCCGTGCCAATCGTGTTTTAGGCGAATTCTTTTTAAAGTTCGCTCGACACCTTGATGTCCTCCTATGGGGGCGTCGTGATGTTCATGTAATATTTGTTTCCTTTCTTCTTCCGTATAATTTTCAGTATTTTCAGTGCTTGTGTTGTTTACTTCTATTGCATGTATTTTTTGCTCCTTTTCCGATTCGCTTGTATCTCGGATTACATTACGGCTTAATGCGTCAGCGTTTGCGTTCGCTCGACCCGCCTTGTGTATTATTTCGTAATCGTATTCTTCTAACTTGAGCCTCCATCGAATCAGTCTCGATCCGGGGTCGTTGACATTGAATAGCCATATTAGTGGTTTATGATCGGTCACGATTTTGAATTTCGTGCCGTATATGTATGGTCTAAAATGTTTGGCGGCCCATATTATTGCGAGTAGCTCTTTTTCAGTTGTGTTATAGTTTTTTTCTGCTCGTGACAAAATTCTGCTTGCGTAAGCAATGGGGCGATCATTACCTATTTTACCTTGCGATAGCACTGCTCCGATAGCGTAATTGGAAGCATCGGTAGTCACTATAAATTCTTGTGCGAAGTCGGGATATTGCAACACTGGCGCAGTCATCAGTTTTTCTTTTAATGTTTCAAAGGCGTTTTGTTGGTCTGTGGTCCACTCGAATTTTTCTGACTTTCTTGTCAGCTTTGTTAATGGCTTGGCGATTTTGGAGAAGTCCTCTATAAATTTTCGGTAATATCCGGCAAGGCCTATGAATGACTGTATGTCCTTTACTTTTTCGGGCCTTGGGAATTCTTTTATTGCCGTTAATTTCGAGGGATCTGGCGATATTCCATTTTCTGTTATTATGTGGCCTAGATATATAACTTCCTTTCGTAGGAACTCACATTTATTGGGTTGGAGTTTTAAGTTATTCTTTCGGAGTCGTTGCAGTACTTCCTTGAGTCGTTTATTATGTTCTTCTAGGCTGGCTCCGTATATGACGATGTCATCTAAATAAACTAAGCATTTGAGCCCTTGCATTCCGCTGAGTATGGAGTTCATCAACCGCTGGAAAGTTGCTGGCGCATTTCTTAGTCCGAACGGCATTCGATTAAATTCGTAGTGTCCGTGGGGTGTTGAAAATGCGGTTTTATTTTTGTCTTTTTCGGCCATTGGAATTTGGTGATATCCTGAGGCCAAATCCAGCGTGGTAAAATATTTGGCGTTGCCTAACTGATCTAATATGTCAGTAATATTCGGGAGAGGATATGAATCGCCTATGGTTAGATCGTTCAGTCTTCGGAAGTCTATTACTACTCGAAGTTTAGGTTGTCCGGATGCGTCCATCTTCTTAGGCACAACTAGTAAGGGTGCATTCCACTGACTCATACTCGGCCTTATTATTTTTGCTTTTAGCATCTCGGTTATTTGTTGGCTTACTTCGGTTTTATGTTTTTCGGGTAAGCGATATGGTCTTATATTTACGGGTGAAGTATTACAACGCGTATTTATTTCGTGCTCTATTGTGGTGGTGCACGTTAAGGGTTCCCCTTCTACATGAAATATGTCTTGGTATTCTTCACAGATATTTAAAAGTGCCCTGTGTTCTTCATTGTTTAGATGGTCGGTTCGTAATAATTTGCAAACGCGGTTCTTCCGTGGTTCCTCTAGCTTGGTTAATTTGTCGCTAATTATTGCGTTTATCCCGGTTGTAGTGTCTCGTTCGATTTCTTCGATGGTCACTGTTGGTGTTTCTATTTCGACCTCCTCGTCTGTCGTGTTTATCATACTGATCGGGCAAGTGAAGTCGATCGGTTCTACTAGCGCATTTCCGATGTATATACCGGGGGCGGTTTCTGCTGCTTGAACTATGCCTATTTTGTTTATATTTGTCGTGGCTCTAATTATGGTTTCGCAGCGAGGTTTTAAGATAATCTTGCTAGTGGAGTGTAGGTTTAAGATACCTTTCCCTAGCCTTAACTGTGCTTTCTCGAAATCGCAGACGGTGGAATGTTTTTGTAGGAAGTCGAATCCTAAGATTCCGTCGTTTTCGATGGGCATATCGTCTTTTACCACGTAGAACGCGTGTTTTATTTTATGGTCACCTATCTTGATTGTAGCGTTTATCTTTCCTATGGTGTGTACCTTGTGTCCCGTTATTCCGGTGAGTGAAATATCGTCTTCATGGATTAAAGTATCATCTTTTAATTCCTTTAATTTTATTAATGAAGTGGTTGCTCCTGAGTCGCACATCATTTTTACCCTCCCTTGTTTTGCTTCGCGTATGGGTAGTGTTACTGTAGGTAATCCTGGTTCGCCTTTTATGTGTGCGACGCGGTATTCTAGCGCCCTTTTTGGCGGGTTTTTCTTGTCTTTGCTTTCGTCTTCGCTGCCGCTATTAGAGTCGGTGCTCTGTTTTCGTTGACGAAGCGATTCGCGTTGCTCGCGTGTATATTTGGAGTGTGATTTTAGGTCTTCGTCTTGTTTTTTGTATCCGCAATTTTTTGGTCGTTCGTTTAATTTCCAACATTCGTTGCGGTTGTGCCCGGATTTCTTGCAATAATTACAGTACTTAATGATCGCGTTTACTTGCGATCGTTTCTCCGGTTTTGGGAGCGCGAACTTGAAGCTACTGCGGCAGTCGCGTCCGTAGTGTCCGTTTTTTCCGCATTTGTGACATTGAATCCGCGTTGCATGCGGATGCTGCGAATACTTTGATTCGTGCGTTTGCTTATCCGCGGCCCTAGGGGTCTCGAGGAGTTTTTCGTCTTCGCCGGCGCCGGTTATTGCCTCTTGTAGAGTTTTAAAGCGTTGCGCCCGTGCGAGGATTTTAAGGTCATGGCGTAACCCTATTTGGAAATTTATTAGTGCTTGTTCCTTTATGGTTTGCTGTATTCCACATTTATTTTCCGGGGTGTAGCCCTTTCCCTCAGTTATTGAGTCGTATAGTTTCATTGCTAATAGGTCGACGCGTTGACCGAATTCTTGTGTGCTTTCGTTTGGTTGTTGTTTTAGTGAATTGAACTCTAATTGTAGGCTCGTCGTGCTGCGTTTGGATTTATAGCATGACTCTAATTGTTCCTTTAATTCTTCGAATGTTTGAATATCGTGCGTTTCAAAGTCTTGCATGGCTTTTCCGTCTAGTTTTGTGAATAAGACCTCTTGAATTAAGGATTCTTCGTCCTCGGGGTGAATTTTTTTCATGGCGTAAGTACATGCATTTAAAAATTTTTTGAGTTTATGAGGCGTCCCATTGAATTCGGGGATCATGGCGCGTGCTTCCTTTAGGGCCAGATACCTTGAAGGGAGACTTCGTCGGTTCCTCACGTCGTTTCCTGATCTTCCGTACGTATAGGTCGTGTCGAGGTCACGGTCTGTATTTCGCGCATTTTCTAATTGGTGTCGGTTCGACGTTTGTTGTGTCTCTCGGTTATTCGTGGGCTGGTCCCGTATTTGGGTGCGTAATCGGTCTATTTCGTTCCGCATTTCGCGTTGCCCTTGTATGAGTTCAACAAGTAGGTCGTTTTTTGGACTGAAAACTGGACGTCCGGCATCGGCATAACACGCGGCGGCATTACCGTCGATTATTGATCGTAAGCGTTCGATTTCCCTGTCGACATCTTCAGGGGGGGCATTCCGCGTCGGAGGGTTTCGTCTCATGTCGTCCTCGCTTTGCGTGCCTAAAACGCTATCGTCGACTGATACGGGGGAATAGTTTCTCCTAACCGAAATTCGCTCGGAAGACGCGCGATCCGAGGGGCGTCTTCCTTCGTCTAAATTAGAAGGACGTACGTTTTCCTCTATAGGTTCGGCACCTACTTCTGGTGAGCTATCGTCCGAGTAACGTCGATCTAAATTTGTGCGTACGTTATCGCGAATGTCGCGTACCGCTTCCTCGGCTACTTGTACGGGTGTTACGGAACCGAATCTACGATTAAGTTGAGCTGGTCCGCTCCAGAATCGTGGCTTAAATGAGACGCGTTTTTTAGGTCGTTCCGACATTGAGTAACTTCGGGCTTATTTCTCGACGCTAGAGGGGTTTCTCCCTTACAAGAGTATTTTTATAATAGTTAGTTTCGCACTTACAGCAGTAGTGCAGCTCGCATTTTCGATGTATTTCGTATCAGCGGCTAGTGTGGTGGTCCCAGGTTCCGTGGATGCTGTGGCGGTCTGCAGCTTGGCGGTGCTGTCTCGTCAATGGTGGTCCCACGGTGTTGGTCGTCGTTTTTACGGCGATGGCTCTCGGCGTTTCGTACGTTCACTGTTTTATCACTAACGGTGTCAGTTCTCGTGATTGATTTTGTCAACTGATTTCCGGAAGTATTTGTCACTCCTTGTCACAAGACGATCCTTCGGTAGATCCCACCGCTGCCACCAAATTATGTTATGCCCTTGTGAGGCACAGGATAGATAAGGGATCGTTACCGAATTAGAACTAGGAAGCTCGGGAACGTCAGGGGGAATTTCACTTCCGGTTGTGGTTTCACAATATATTTAAAATAAATAGTCAGTTGTACAAAGTATATGAGCGTCTTGGGATGACGCAAAATAAAGTATGCTTACACAGTTGTTGCGTAGATCACTTGTTCACAATCGTGTCGTGGTTTGTTATTAACGTACTTGCGCTTTACTGCAGCTTGACTGGGACCTCGAGAGTTGTCTTAGGGTCCTTTTTATATCTAATAATTGGGTTACTAGTCGCAAGCGAAGGAGGTTAATGGAACGCTTTGCTTGCGATTTTGGTAATTTCTTAATTAGCGCAGTGCTTACTCAGCGTTAGTCTCGTTTTTCGGATTTCGTATGCTTGTCGAAATTCTTATTGCCTCAGCGCTTTTGCAAGCATGCGTCTTACTTATTTTTGTGTAATATATACAAAATAATAATATTAAGTGATTTTAATAATTATAGTTATAGTTTTTAGGGCTATAACATATTTAAAAATTGATGTCTTGTTATTAGCAGATATTTTTGAAAATTTTCGCGATAGTTGTATCAAAAGCTATGGACTCGACCCCGCGTATTATCATACTCTTCCCGGGTATACATGGGACGCCATGTTAAAACATACAAATATTACGTTCGAATTGCTAACCGATATCGACATGGTTATGTTTATCGAACGTGGTATACGCGGCGGTCTAAGTCAATGTTCCAACAGATACGCTCATGCTAATAACAAGTACATGCAGTCGTACGATCCATCGAAACCATCATCATATCTCATGTATTTTGATGTAAATAATTTATACAGATGGGCAATGTGCCAACCATTGTCATATGCAGATTTTCGATGGGTCGACGACGTATCTAATTTCAACATCTCGTCAATAGCGCTCGATTCGCATACAGGCTATATCCTCGAAGTAGATTTAAAGTATCCACACCATCTTCACGACACGCACACTGACCTACCGTTTTGCCCGACACATGACAAACCGCCCGGCAAGCGGGAAGATAAGCTTCTCGCAACGCTATATGATAAGAAGCGTTATGTCATACACTACCGCAACCTGCAGCAATGTATGCGACACGGCCTTCACGTTACAAAAATACATCGCGTATTACAATTCACTCAATCTCCATGGGTCCGAAATTATATCGAACTTAATACAAAATTTCGAACACACGCGAAAAATGATTTTGAAAAAAAATTTATACAAATTAATGAATAATGCGGTATTTGGCAAGACGATGGAAAATGTGCATAATCATGTCGATGTAAAACTCATCATACATTGGGATGGACGATACGGTGCAGAGGCAATGATTGCGAAACCAAATTTTCACAGTAGAAGCATTTTTTCTGAAAATCTAATCGCTGTCGAATTACGCAAACTCGAGGTAAAATTTTATAAACCAATCTATGTCGGCATGTGCGTACTCGACATCTCCAAAACGTGTTTATACGAATTTCATCACGAGTACATGTCACCGCTGTATCGTGACAGATGCCGGGTAATGTACACCGACACAGACAGCCTAATATATCACATTGAATGCGAAGATGTATATGAGAATATGAAGCGCGACGTGAGCAAATTTGATACGAGCGATTACGCTGTGGACAATGCGTACGGTATACTGCTCGTGAATAAAAAGGTACCCGGTCTAATGAAAGATGAAAACAACGGCGCGATAATGACCGAATTTGTAGGGCTTAGAGCAAAAATGTATGCCTTGCGAGTGGATGGCAAGAAAGATACCAAAAAAAAGTAAAAGGTGTCAAGAGTAACGTCGTCGCGAGAACGATAACGTTTGACGATTATACACGGTGTTTGAATGATGATATTGAAATGACACGTAGTCAGTCTTGTATAAGATCGAAATTGCACGAAGTATACACCATTCGCGAGACAAAAATTGCTCTAAGTCCGTACGACGACAAGCGGTATATCATACCTGAAACCACTGATACATTACCGTGGACATTATAAAATACTATTGTAAATAATAGATATATATTTGTTGTAAATATGTATATTTTGTAAAATATGTAAAAACTGTATATTGTATGTATGTATATTATATGTATATTAGTATGTATACCATGTAAAATATAAAATTGTATTATTTATAAAGATTATGCGTTAGATGTTTTTACAATATATTATTTGTAAAATAAACAGTGTACAGATATTTTAAATAAATGTTTATAATACATTATTTTTATGTATCCATGAGTTGTGTGATTTATCCAGTCCCAACCATTTCACATAAACATCATCGCCTTGATCGAGGTACGAACGTGGTTCGAAAGTGGTTCGAAGGTGGTTGATCGATGTACGAACGTGGTTCGAAAGTGGTTCGAAGGTGGTTGATCGAGGTACGAACGTGGTTCGAAGGTGGTTGATCGAGGTACGAACGTGGTTCGAAAGTGGTTCGAAGGTGGTTGATCGAGGTTCGAAAGTGGTTCGAAGGTGGTTGATCGAGGTACGAACGTGGTTCGAAAGTGGTTCAGTACTCTGCGTTGATACCACTGCTT